>NC_057426.1:10919149-11224699 GCF_019457755.1 Venturia canescens
TAAAAAAATTTTTTCGAATTCATTTGATCTTGAGTACAAAAGTGTGGCACATATCTTATAATTCTAAACTGGTTGCCAAAACTCGTACGAGCAAATTATTCATCAAAATACACAATTACAAATTTAATCTTTCCTTAGCAATCCGAAAAAAGCTCCATCAAAATTTCTCAAAGTGGTCATAAACGAGCTAACTTAATGCCAACATTTTATGTTTCCACATACTCATAAATTTTCTGGGTAAAGCATCCCGAGGAACGATTGTGTACGAATTTTTGTAAAAATCGTTCAGAAATTGAGATAATTATTCAAATTTGTAAGTATGCGATGTAATTGTGGAATTACCACAATTCATTGGCGCAATAAAAGCAAACCAGTGTAAAAGTAGAATATAATAAATACGTGAGCCTAACAACTGTCACCGGAGCGGAAGCGTTGCTTGTATTTGGCGTAAGGGTACATCCGAAGGATTTCAATGGTTAGAATTATCCGAGTGAACATTTTTGGTGAGTGAGTCAAGAGGTTTTGGGAGCTCATTAAACTTTCTGAGCCACAAGCGGCTGATCCACGACTATACGTCATTGCTAAAGTTTCCAATCCAAACAGGGCCGTGAAAGTTAGTGACCGGGGGCTTTTGAAACGTGCATCTCAATCGGGTCGATGGCTACCACACCGAGACAAAAGTCGTGCAAAAGAGACACCACATAAAAGATGGGAGTATCAAACTCACGTTTTACAGTTTGCTGCATGAATACAACAATCAATTGTTAGAGTGCTAAGATAACCAACTAATTACGAATTAATTTTTCATCCCGTTCGTAGCTCAGCTGACTGCTGGAAAACTTAGTACATTTTTTCCTCTTCCACAGATTCCTAAGCTCCAGAGTTCCACGCAATATCTCGAACTTTCTCCAGCCCCAATGCTACCATCACGTGGAGTCTCTCTAAACAAGCTCGTATATAGATATTCCATGTTTAGCAAAACACGTGGATGGAAAGCCATGACAGCGTGTGGCTTTTAATATCATCCTTGACGAAGCTCTATGTACGTATGCCATAAACGCTAATAGGGTTTTACACCACGAGGGATTTGTAACAAGTTACGGAGAACCCCGAGCACTTGGATGCCGAAGGGATCGTTTCGCAACTCTCTGAATTAAACTTTGTATGGAACGTCTACGCATGGCCCTCCCTCTTTTAACCCAGCGTGTAAAGCGAGTGGAGGATTTCATTTGATGGTGCAGTTGTCAGAACTTGATGGAAATTCGATATAGAAATTGAAGCTTTTTAGTGAAGTAGGAATTTTCAGATGGTACAAGCCACGGGTATCGTTTGGACGGCCGAAAAACGAGAATAAAAGACCGAGTGGCTGGCGAAGGCCGAGGGTAGATCGACATCGGTGGATATGAGTGCTGGTATATAAAAGAGAACGAGCGAGCGAATGAGAAAGAGGGTGAGAGTCGATAGGCACATCCGGTAGGACGTTAAATATGGTAATGAGTTTCGACACGTACGCTACCAATAGTCATCAATTATTCTGAATAATGACATGCAAATAGGACACAGTGTAGGCAATTAATGTCACTATTTGCGGAGGCTTATCCCTCGTGTGGAAGCTCAACGTAGAACCACTGGCAACGCTAACAACGATACAGCGACAGATGCATCGTGTATCTCCTCTTACTCGCTAGCCTCGCGCGCTGTATACATACGTAACACAATATATGTTTGTCGTTGGAAGACCACCACGACTACAGCATCCATATCTGCCGTGCTCGTTGGATATTCGACAAACAAGTGATACTGATCGAACCCTGCTCTTGTAATGTAGGTCGCGAAGTGAAACTAACCCGGACAATATTTACATTGTACGAACAGCAGGTAAATCATTTTCATAAAATCATCTACAAGCCTGGGCTCATTGATGAAATCTCCAAATCACTCGATTGCTTTATGACGCATTATTAAATTCATTAATTCTCTTAAGGGTATGCATCAGTCATGAAACTTCAGCTCAAATATTCCAGCGGACGTCAAGCTTGACCAGCGGACGCAGGACAACAACAAAATTCTGATGACAAGAGCGTTGTGGTCATGGTTGAAGCCTCGTTGAAAAATTCTCTTGAACTCGCAGAGGCAGAAACCCGACTGAGTCATGCTTGTGAAATTTTTAAAAACTGTGTGATTCGTCAATCGTTATGTTTTTATATTTTTTTCTACGTAAGTCCTTAATCTGTTGTTACACCTTCGATCCTTTTTCCGATCCCTTTGTACCCAGCAGTCGAGTCCGTCTCCAGAGTTTCTGTGCTATTCCTTCAAGGCTAAACAATGGAAGGATCCAAGTTAATCCACCACAGACTCTTCATATAGGAACGATTCCAGCGTGCTTGATCTGCGCAAAGAATAAAATACAAAGAACCCGATCGCAGTTATCGTTTTTTTAATGAGCAACGATGTGACAACTTTTGCAACGTGCAATTGAGAGGAACGCGGTGAGATATGAGAAGGTCTCCTTTCAAAAAGGAAGATAGTAAGAGCTTAAGGATAATTTCCAGTCGTTTCTCTTGGCCAAGACGAAAGCGAAGTATCGGCTGAGCCCGTTCCTCATCTCCTATCTCTTCCCACGCTTCTTTATCTATCACGATTTTTTTACCTTCGCTCTATCTTACTCATTTGGTCGAATTCCACGCGAATCCACGAGACGAAAAAGTATTATGCAACATAATATATGGCGAACGATATATCAGAGGGTAGAGCCTCGTCCTCGTCCGCTTGGAATAATTTCACGTAAAAGAACATTTCAACCCTTGCCGGTTGGATGAAGAAGAGAAGAGAAAAAGAGAATAGGCGAGAAAGGATTTAGCACTTTTCTGTATTTACGATGTACGAACTTTTCTTCTCCCTCTCTTTCTCTCTCTCTCTCTCTCTCACACACACACACACAAACATACACAGTCACGCTCGAATTTTTTTGTCATCTTGCTGTGT
Source organism: Venturia canescens (assembly GCF_019457755.1). NCBI lineage: Eukaryota > Metazoa > Arthropoda > Insecta > Hymenoptera > Ichneumonidae > Venturia > Venturia canescens. The sequence continues at coordinate 10,922,135 of NC_057426.1, forward strand.
AATACACAGTGTACACACCGTTATATTCGGACAATACAATTTACTGACAATGGGGAATAATATTTCATTTAAGGTACCACGTCATTTCCCGTCTCAGCTACAAACTCCGGTGTCACTGTACCTAATCTAAGCTTCATCGTGATGATATGTGAGGCAGCGTAGGCACTGTACGAATTCAGGGTAGAGATTCTCGATAGGCAACGAATAATTTAAGGGACGATCTCATTGTCAAAATAGGCTTCACTAGGGGAACAAAAATTCTAACTTTCTTTAAGGTATTCCTTTCGCGAAGCCGAATATTCTTTAAATAACTGATTTTAAATAACAGCAAAGTATGCATGCGAATAGATCGGCGAAATTTCAGGTCAGGTTATCGAACATTTACTAAAGAATGAAAACTTGAAAAATCGTAAAATTTATATGGGAGCTTATAGAGATTCCATCTTCACTACATAACTCCAAATATCTTATGCAAACTGTCTCACAGATAGAAAAAAATTTAAGAAATCCATAGCGACGATAATAATAAAGGATTATCGAATGCTTAAAAGAGACATTAACGATAGAAGTTGAAAAAATGGCAGAAGCAGAAGCCTTTCCTATGTAACTGAGCGACTTCTCAGAGATTGAGAATCAGTCCAAATTTCGAGTGCTTTGCGCCACCAAAAAATACGGTCATGCGAAAAGAAATACCTTAAATGAAACCGTCTTGTTTTTTTTCATCATTTCAGATTCTGGGGCAATTATAATTTGCCAAAGAACCTACAACTCTAAAATGCAGTGAATTTGAGCACCACATTGAAGTTTAAAGAAGTATTTATTCATAGCCACTGTAAAGATTGCCAAAAACGATGTTCTAATCGTTCGAAAATGTGTTACATTTTGTATCTTATACTTCGCGGTATGTTAATCATGATTTTATGACGTTGCTACAGAGTTTATTCGGAGCATCGTCTTTAATCGACGCATTATTAATCCCGACGAGGAATAAGTATGCCGAAATTTTCAGCGAGATAATTAAACCAGAATTTTCCGATGGTTGAACTAATCGAGAGTTACATTTTGTGTCCCATCTTGAAGCTCTAAATATAAACTACAACAGATTATAAACAGAAATTTCAATAGCACGCTTCAATATTTGTTGGCAAGACTTTCTTGTGGCTGCAATAAAATGATCGATAACAGGATAATAAAATAAAGAGAGAATTATAATCGAGCGCTGGAATCTATCGTGCTCGAATGAGCATCGTATGTACGAGATATTATTCTGTGAATATCCTTAACGACTATCGATATACAGCATCCAATTCGAGTTGAGATGAGTCTAATGGTCGGGAAACAATAATAATATATACAATGACACGGTCACATCGGAATGGCCGTCGTTATTTATATCGTCCTTTGTGATTACGATCCTTTATATTAGTGTGAAGGAGGTAAACAGCGGTGAAGAGTTCCGAGTCCACAAAATCCACAAAAGAATACGGTGCTGAAATTGGAAAAGGATGAATGAAAGAAAAGAAAAACTCTGAAATAATATTTGACCAAGAATGTTATTAAGGTATTACTGGATGGACAGCCCCCACCCGATAAATTGTGCCTGAGCGGAATTTCCGTACTTCGTGATGCAATGAAAATTTGAAAAAATTCAGCAACGTTTGGAAAGTTATGAACTACAATTATCAATAATAATATTGCCCAAAAGTTATTAATAAATTGTTTAAATAAATAATTTTTTAACAATTTCACAGTAAACCCTTGTTTTTTTTTACGAATCGAATGTGCGCATTTTTCTGAATGCTCGTGATTTTTTTCAGAATTTTCATGGATTTTTGAAATTCCCTTTTTTTAATTTTTTAAGTGGCTCTATTTGTACATTTTTGATGCAGTAACCTTGAGATTTTTCAAAACTGATGGTAAATATGTCTTCTAAAACGTATCCAAAATTCAAATTTTTTATAATTCTTTTCAAAATTTTTTCAAGAAATTTCAAAAATCCACGAAAATTCTGAAAAAATTCATGAGCATTCGGAAAAATACACACATTTGATTGGTAAAAAAAACAATAGGTCACCGCAAAATTATTGAATAATTAATTGTTTAAACAATTTGTTATTAACTTTTGGGCAATATTATTATTGATAATTGTTGTTCATAGCTTTCCAAATGTTGTTGAATTTTTTCAGATTTTTATTGCATCACGAAACACGGAAATTCCAATCAGATATAATTTTTGGTCGAGCTATCCATCCAGTTATACTTTAACGGTACTTTCAAAACTCGTTCGAGCCATTGTGCATGTTCTCAGTGTATGAAATAATGAATTCAGTTTTTTCGTTGACATTCCACAGATATATTTACTGAACGAAAAATATCAGTTCTCTCGCGTCAAGCGAGAGAAAACGAAAAAAAGAAGTGAGCATGAAGAGATGAGACTAAAAGCAAAATAACCGGAAATCAATGGGAGGATGGAAGGCTTTTTAATACCGTTGGGATCCAAACAAGGCTCGTCTTCGATTTATGCGTGATTGATCCAACTGAAACTGACTGGTGCTCTTTGAATCTGACACAAGTTTAATATACAGCCGCTACCGCGTCTCTTGATTATACGTAGTTTCCACCATGCGGAAGTTCGACAAGAACGAGAGAAAGAGATCTACGAGATTAAATTCGGGCTATCGGATTATTGGAGTAGCGAGGATCGGTAACGGCTAATACGGCAATATAGAGCAAACGAAAAAAGAGAGATAACGTGAACCGTGGATTTACAGATGAGAAATGCTTTCAAGTAAAATCCGAGAAACGAGGGAACATGACGTGACTTCCGAAATAACGATAAGGATAGAATACGCGGGGAATGAAGGATAGTGAGAAAGAGATGAAAATGGGCATGAGCAAGACAGAACAGAAGATCGAAGCAGGAGCAAGCGGCGGAAGTTCTCTCTATGGCGAGAACTTCTGGAAGAAAATTGATCGTGTTGACTGTCAGGGCAAGAAGAGTTCGTGAACTAGAATCGAGAAGCATGTTCCTGGATTTCCATCCAATTTATACGAGGGTACGCACGCATATTTTAATGCACAATAGCTTAAAAAAATTGTCTACGATGAGTAGGAAGATCGATGTGAATACCATTTAAGCACATTGCACTCCTATAAAGTCACATTCACAGAAACCTAGAACCAAATACACACAGAGGCAGAAGACTATTTTGGCAGAGGGCAGTTCAAAGCAATTCAGCGATTAAGGTGGAACGGTACCATGTATCAACAAAGAGGGATTTTCATGCAAATTGGTAGATACGTTCGAAAGTGTGTAAACTATTTGCTCGCGAAATTTCAACGGGGGTTCGACCGCACGTTTCTGAGAACATTGAATTTAGCTTTTTACATTGGGCCTTATAGAAAAGCGTAAAAAAGCGGAAAAATCATTGAAAAACTACTTTGAAAAAAGCCACTTTTTGGTGAAACGAACACTAGTATGAACCGGCCAACTGTCAAGATAACCCTCGCGAAATTTACAGTGATTTCATTGTACCGTTTATCTGCAATGTGCAAAAGAAAATTAATAAGCGAAGTTTGTCTCTCTCTTCTGCCGGAATATTACTCAAACGCGGCAACGTCGCATCGATCAACGCACTCTCGTATAGCTGTAATATAAACAGTGCGACATGCAGCTTGCCCTCGAGCTCGCGGGCAGAGCAGCCAACAGTCAAAAACTGAAACCATAACCCTGCATTACTGCGCGGTCAAAGCAAATGTTTGATATTTTGAAATGTTAAACAAGAAGCTTTTTTCGCCAAAATTGGGAACATTATGCTTGGAGTAATTATTTTTTCATCTAAAAGTACACGATTATCATTTTTTCATGTAAATTGAAAACCTGCAACTAAACTCACGAGCAGTTGGTAAGACGAGAGGCTTTCCATGCTGAAGCATAGGAGTACCCCTCTCACCACCCGCCCCGCAAAAAGGATACCCTTTACAAAAGAGGCAAAAGAGTTCCACCTTAAATCAGGCCTAATGAGAGCCATCACATCCGTCAATTTATCATCATGTCTAAAAAATTTCCTTCAGAAATCTTTCCTGAATCGTAGGATAGTTTCCTTGACATCCTGATCAGTAACCAAGCAACATTTACGAACTTATGCTCGAACCAACCATTGTCTACACGGTATTCGATTTCGTAATTGTAAAGAGTGAATTTAACGAGGGTCGAGCCAGGAATCAATACTTCTTTCGTTCTGTTATCCGATCAATAGCCGAATGCCCAAAGCAAAAGTGAGGGAGTATCTATTATAGGGGCTATGTTTTTCTCTCCGCAGTATAAATGTATTGTCATTTTTCTTTGCTCAGAAGTCAGTTTGCTTATAGGGAGCAAAGTTTTTATAGATCAAAAAGAGGGTGGACCTAGATTCGTGGCGCGGTTGGATAAATTTTTCCGATTGATTTTGTATATAGCCAAGCTCCAAATGCTTTCTACACATTTGTAAAGGAATACGATGGCATAAAAACGACCATGACTCAGGCAAAGATGTTTTCTTCGTACAGCAAATATGGATGAAAGTCCCTTATCGAAGGGATGTTTAAAAATACATTAATCGAAAGATTTATAGACTAAAAATTCGAATCATGCTGCATTGTCCTGCGCTGAAGAAAATCTGACGAAATGGTGTGGAAGTAAAAAAAAAATAGACTGAAATGTCAAGACCGAAACTAATGATCTTCGGGGGCATTGTAAATTTGCTCGGAAGTAAAATTCTCATTGATCGCAGAATGTGACCTGTTCGAAACACGTTGCACTCGCGATTATACAAAGTCACGGTTTGAATTGAGAATAAACTACATCGTTTTACATAGCTTTTGTCAAAAAACTAACAGTATCGTCAAAAAGACTGCAATAAATCTGTGAATACAGTCCATGAAAAAGGCGATCACGGATTTTATTTCTCGTTAATTTTCTTTCCTTTTTTCTCATATCCTTTTATATATCTTTCTACTCGATGTTCTCGCTGAAATAATAGTCGAAATAATAGAAAAAATGATGTATCGTCGTTGATAAGGTGCACTAGTCCTTTTACTGCTCTCCGGAAGAGAAAGAAGATGGAGAGAAAAATGAAAAACGACAATGAAACGAAGGTACCGAATGTGTGCATGTGAGTGAAACGCTTTTAAAATACAATTTCTTAGGAAAGAGGTTCAGGAAGGTCCAAAAATGGAGAAGAAAAAAGCATCGGAGGACTCGCCTTTTCCTCCATTGGTCATAAATATTTTTCTAATCTTCTTTTGAATACTTTTCTTCACCTTTTTTTTATTTTACATTTCTATACGATACGATGTTTCGGTCGTCGATATCGAACCATTAAAAAATTCTCGAATAAAAAGTTCACGAGAAATCGAACATGGAATTACGAGTTTGATTCTCTTCTATTTTTATTCGTGCTGTGATTGGTGACTGGATGACAGCCAAATTTACGTTTGACCATTACCTTGGCAGCCAACACAATTTATATGTTTATAGCAACGATAACAAAGTTTTGTGATGTGCGCAGCGACTGATGAATAATCCTACCCATGACAACTACCGAGATGCCCGTAGCAATGGAAAATCAAATTTCGCAGATGGAGCTTTGGCGATATCGATAAGACCAACGGGTACTGAAGGAAATATCCTGCTTTTTAGAAATTTAAGAAGCTATTGCTTACTCTCAAACCACCAAGAAAAACGTACTGTAATTTCTTTTTTGCAATTTTCAGAAAAAAAACTGATTTCAATCCAACGTACCTCGGCAGCTTCTTTGAAAAAGCAGGCGAAAAAAATGAGAATCTTTCAAAATTCCTCCCTTTCTCCATTTTATTAATTTTGAAAGTTTTCTTTTTATTTCCCTCTCTAGAAAAATCTACGAAAGAATGAAAAAAATGATTTCCGCAATTTTTTAAGTACCCCGTTTAGCCCCGGCCTCCCCTGCATTCGTTTCATGAGATCAAAGTTCGGCTCGCTATGTTGAATCCACTATTCTGAATTATCATATCGTCGACCACAATTCCGGGGTAGTAAAAACTCTATAGTCGCGTATCGATTCGATATACATTCGCGTAAAACAAGTAAAAGCAGAAGCGCAGACAAAATAACAGAAATAGGAAAGGCAGAGGCAGAAGAACAGAACAGAGGCACAAGGAGATGAGGTAAAAAAAAGGCCCAGAAAAAGGTAGAGGCAGAGGAAGAAAAGTCAGAAGTAAAGGCAAGCGCACAGCAATGTTAATAGTAGAAATTGGAAAGGTACAAGTCCTTGACGCGCGAAGTTATGAGGAAGCAAAAGTAACATCAACAAAACAGTCGGAGGCAGAAGAGCCATAGATACGAGAGGTCTAGGAATGAGAAGTGGAGGCCGAAAATTTAGTGACGGAACAGGCAGAGGCCGCGAAAGAAGAGTCCAGAACAGAAGCAGGAATAGAAGTGGAAGAAGCGCTAGTAGAAAAAGCCAAGGCAGGGGAAAACGAGGCGCAGAGGCGAAAGCAGCATGGGTTGAGAGGGCCGAGAGAATGGGTAGAAAAAGCTGCGATGCATAGAGCAAAGACAGAAGAGGCACGAAGAGGAAAAGTCGAGGAAGAGGAAGCAGCGATTGAAAAACTGGAGGCAGAAGCAGAGAGGGACGCGTAGGTAAAAAAGACAGAAGCCAAAGAGACAAAGTAAGAATAAGGTGTTAAGTAAAAGTAAAAGAAATTGAGACCAAAATAGGAGGGGTCAGAGAGGCCAATGCAGAAGAGGCAAAGACAGCATACACCTCAATATTGTAAGCATGTCAGACCGACCTCGCGTCGCACTGGCGACACGTCGAAGTCGAGGTCACAGTGTAGGTGGAGATAGAAGAGACCAAGGCAGAAGAGATAGGCGCAGGAGAGGCAAGGGCAAAGACCGAAAAGCCAAAAGTTAAAGAAATCGAGGCAAAATAGCCAGATGCAGGAGAAGCAGGGACGGAAGAAGGAGAAAAAGAGAGAGCAAAAAAGATTCGGTACAGACGCTGCAACGCGGAACGCCTAGTTTTATAAAAAAGGATTTGAACATCCCTCCAATTTTTCAAGCTCAAATTTGTATAAATATAAACAAACGGCAAAATTATTCGAACACTTTTTCTGACGTACTTGACGTACTTTTCTTAGGAAGGTAAAATTATTTTTCGAATACTATTATCACCGTGTTAAATTCAATGAAATAATATAAAATAATAAATATAAATAAACTCTTCTCACCTCTTCACTGAAATATGAAGAAATGTATTCCAATATACGAACCTCCACGTCATTGCTCTCGGTAGCGCGGATCTTATTGAACCTGATTTACAAGAAGACAGCAGTCTTGAATTTTTATATCATAACATGCAGAGAATATGATGAGAAAGTTTCCGGAAAATCTTGAATAAACTCTCGGAGAACACGGTTCAGAGTTCATCTCAATATTCCAATTGATTGTAGAACAATGAAAAAAAAAAGTAAAGACAAGAAAATTCATTGTTCGTCTAAAAGATTTCGAAAAATCAATAAAATCGAGTACACGCGAATGTTGAATTTCACAATTGAGTACGACCGGCGTGCAAGAACGTCGAATCGAAATCTCCGATTTTGAGCCAAGTCTGTAACAATTTCGAGACGACCGAAGTCACGAAATTTTTGGGAAGAGTACGATTTCTGGGGTGCCAAGTTTTGAAAGTCGATTCTGAACAATTGCCAAGTTAATTCGAACCAACATTATCGTTACAAGCGAATCCTCATATAAAAGATTCGGTTTAATGATTGTACAAAAAGTTGTTCAATAAACCATGCAAAAATAGCGTGGATACTGAAGACATTGAAACAAAACAAAACTCCTGTATCTTTTGTCCTCTAGCTCCAATGCACATGGAAATCTACTAAAAATACCGGAAATTATGGATTTGCCATTGAACATTTGCCATGACAAGAAGGAAGCAAAAAATCTTTGTAGATGTTGAAAAGTGACGAATTCCAAAAGACAATTGTCGTAATCTTTTTCCCTCTTTCTCGAAATTTTATCTTCAACCGTATAGATTAGAGTTTCAGCTTAATTGACCTAATTTTGGAGTGTTGTACAAAATGCCCAGGAGAGTCTGGGGTATAACCCTTTCCGGGGATAATCTTGGTTAGCGAACGAAGCGAATGCAATTCGAGTCGAAAAATGCTTCGAGAGAAAAAGCATGAGAAGATTTTCTAGTAGGACGATAATTCCCACGAGTGTCCTGTGGCCGTGTCACGTGGGTCCTTAATGCCAGACTTTATCCTCAAACTGCGGCACCGTTGGGCCGATTTTTTGTTCGCTACTTGGAAAATCTTCGGTGAAATAAAAATTCTACGTTTTACGCGTTTATAAGGAGAGTTAAGCGTTCGTCCATGTGACGAGCAAATGATACAAATTTTTTGTCCTTTTGTGCCTTTTTTCATCTTTTCAGCCAAGATTTATTAGTTCCTCGTAAACATATTTGCAAACAATACGAACCGATTTATTATCTTAAGAAACATTGTAGCTGGGACCTAAGATAAGAATAAAAAATACACAAGATCGAGTACCCTCGTTTGTCATCAAAAAAATCCTTCAGAATACAAATTACTTAAGGATCAAGATGAAGGGGTGAATTAACGAAAGCTCGAGCGTTGAAAAATTATCAAAGATAAGCCACATTTTATAAATTCATTACAATACCACCGAGTCCAAGGGAAAAACTAGGCTTGCTAACCTCCTAACTCCGCAGCAGATTAATTCAAATAAGATCTGTGTATATAAATATTCAACAATATACTTTTTCTCGTGGCGACAAAAAAGTTTTGCAAAACTTTTGCTATATAACCGGTTCGAATAGCCGAGAAAGTAGAGTCAAGCAAAAAATGTGAAAAAAGAGCACATTTTTGTTGTCATCAGAATCTTCGTTTTTTCGTTGAATAGAAAACTTTCTTGCTGCTATTTTCCTTCTTTCACAATCTCAGATTTAAACAATGCCGCATTCCACTGGCATTAAAATGAAATGGCTTATTGAGCAGAAGAGGTCCGGAGCTGTAAATTATTTTTTTTTCATTTTGTAGCATTCGGGCTCGGACTGGGAGAAATGGAAAGTTCTGTGTTTTCAGATACCTAAGAATACAAGTAGCTCGAACGGTTTTTTACTTCTTTCTCGTTTCCTCCCTTCTCCTCTTTCATCATTGCTGATGCAGCAGTCAAAGGAACAAAAATTAAGAGACCAGATATGCGAAATATTCCACTTCGAGTCTCCTTACCCCCCTAAAATTACTGTAATTTATTGGATCTCCACCAAGTGGAAGAGAAAAGAAACCCCACGATATAGGTTTTCTCGCTAAAGGGGACAGAAAACAAAATAATAATGCGAAAAAGTAACAAGGTTCAACTCAAAGTGTCCTTTCATACGAGATATTTTTTCAAACGAATTTGCGGTCACCACTACTCGTTTAACATGGTTCTCATGTATACACATATATGTCTTTGCGAATGTATGTGGCTGCGTATAAAGTAGAGAAAAAACGATTCTCCTTTGTGTTTCTCAGTTTACATAATTATTTTAACGAATGACCTCGTTATATGCTTGCCAGTAGGGCGTTAAGTATGTGGCGTGCATTGCACATTCTACTGCATTCAGAATGAGACTCGTTACCATCGCATTTTCTCTTACATTTCTTCTCCCCTTTTCGTTATTCCACTTCTCCTCTCTCTCTCTCTCTCTCTCTTTCTTTCTCTCTTTTCTCTAATACTATTTTTTCAGTTTGCTTTTTCCATGCCTTTCCTTTTATAATTATTTTTATAACGACCATGTATACGTTATAATACATCCACAATCGTACGATGGCGAATGATATAATCTATAAAAGTGATTATGAGCATTTGGGAAAGCGGGCATTTAGCTGATATGAATGTTTCGTATTTCAACAGCTGCAAACATATTTTTGACATCTAAAATCTATTGACACAGTTTGTGGCACTTCTTATTTAGAAGTGGTTGAGTAATGAGCGTAACTATCCTGTCAACAGAGTGAACCCCTGTTGACAATTATACCCGAATGAATACTAAACGATGAATTTTATAGAAACACTGAAAATGAAAATTATTTTCTTTTTTACTCTTTAATACTGCTATTGAGTCGAAAGAGAATTACTAGAGTTTAAGATATGACAGGCAAATATGCTCACTGAGTTAGTAAATATACAAAATTCTGATAGTACTGACGTTTTAAGAACGGCGCCAGACTACGTCGACATATAAGGAGAATAACAGATAAATAAAATTATCAGAAATAAAAAGAAAACGGAATAGCTATAGTAAAATTTTATAGTGATCTTGACAAACAATGGCGAATTTTTTTCCCAACCTACATGAGCTGATGAACCTATTTTTTGTCTCAATATTCTTTTTGCAATTTTTTATATTTCTATCATTTTTTGCGTCCATATTGTTAATCTCTTGTATTTTCTTTTGTTTGTGATCCGATGCGCGCTTGGCAACTTCTGCATTTATTTACCAATGTTATCTTTCTTTGAATCGAAATTTTGCAAACCATTGATTTCCATGCATGATTTTACAGGTTTGACTTGAATTATCATTCTCCATTCAAGAGAGTTTTTTTATAACTTTTTATAGGGAATCGCTTAATTGCGGGGACTTTTGAGGAGAAAGATCAAATTACTTTTTATTCATCACTATGTGTTCCTGGCACGATCTGTTTTTTCTGATGGTTTTCTTCAGAGATTTTTATAGCAATGTTTTATTATACAGGCTGGAGATTGTTTAGAAATGGTGTTTCATGAGAAACCTTTTAAATTCACGAAGTGGGTCGTAGAACATTCGAACTGATGTTTCTGTAAAGTTTCAAGTTGTCTTAACGTTTGATAAAAAAAATTACCCCATAATCTCTAAAATACTTTGCGCGTCGACCAAGAACAAAATCTTCGGAGAATTTTTTAGAAGATATTTCATGAGATACAGAAAAAAGCGCCAAAAATCACTTGATTCAAATATCCGTCAAAAAATTAATGTAATTTCTATTATTGAAACCTCCGCACTTTGTTTCTCGTAGTTTGCGCGTACGGAAGTATTATGCGGAAAATCATAATTTGGTGACATGCAAAATTTCATTTTTAAACTTCGCAAAGACCTAGAAAAGGCTTTTCGTTGAAACCATTGTGTTGTTTTCTAGTAAAAAAATCTACGAGAAAAGAAAAAAGCCGTAAACTTCATTACGCGATAGTTAACGAGGGTCCTGATTGCGCTGGTTTGAATCTTGACGAAATGGCAATTTTCGTTGCGGATGGAGATATAAAGACGACAGTTCTGGCCTTGATTTATGTCATTAGCTTGAAAATTCTTGAGAAAATGAACGAAGACATTTCTCTGCAAGCTGGCAAATTAAATGAAACAATATATATACGTGTTCAAAGTGAAAGAGACAAGAGAGGAAAGAGAGAGGAAGGTAAAGTGATGAAGAAAGTGCACGTAAGAAAATGCGTTTTGCAGTTTCAAACGTTCTGGGTCTGGTCGGAGCTGTCGCTTTCCGTCGAGCACAAAAAGTCGTAATAATAACAGTGGCAATCATTTGATCCTCGTACTCGCAAGAAATACTACTCTCGGTAAAACGTTTCTCCTCCTTAAGGCAAAGCGTAGACAATTTCTATAGATGAGATCAGGGCAAAATGGGCCACTCGAATAGCATCCTGTGATGAGAGGAGCGGAACTCAATGAGAGAAGACGACGACGAAAAAATCATTCGCTCAACAATATTCGAGTGTTCTAAATTGCATTGGAGTGCATTGCCAAATAAGACGCTACCGGTGTCGTGTTGTCAAACGTATTGCGAAAAAACTTCATTTTTTCGTCATCTCCCCAACGTCAACTGGAACCACCGCATTCCCGGCACACGAAGGGGCAAGAGCATTTCAATTTTTTCAAAAAACTCAACATTTTGCCTTCTTGTCCCATTTTACCCCTAGCTCTTCCCTGAAATGTATGTATATTTTCTAAATACAGCACTACGAATGTATAGACACGAGCATCTATAGAGGAGGGCTTATTCCATTCGCTTTGGGAGCCAAAAGCCAGGCTGCTTTTTCTGCTCCCTTTCTACCCTCCTGTACACACTTCGGTCGGAGCTTCCGGTTCACTAAACTCGGAGAAAACGAGAGACGATGTCGCTTCTTTTGCTCTTCAGCTTTCTGTCTCTTAGTCTCCTTTCATCTCACTCTACCATTCTCTCAAACACCACAACGGAAATACTTTACTCATAAATCAAGCAGACTCTCTTGGCTCGCCCACTTCTGGTTTATGTACCACAAAATACCGTCTTACTTGTGTGCGATAAATTTTTGCACTCACCAACAATCTTTTTCGTGTTCACGTCGGCAAACAGAGCACTCAATGTCTCTCCGATCTTTTTCGTGACATCTTTTAGATATCACAGTAATGGAAAACTTGTTCATTCCTTTTTTAATGCCATGCTCCTAACAGCGATTGGTGCTCGGTTCTCGTGTACGGCTACAGCAGCTTTCCAAGATGAGCAGCCCGAGCAGTGGGTCAAGACCGATAGTTTGTTGAGTGATCGCGTGGTCATGAACCGGCAGGTCCATTAATCGCTCAGCGTAAACCAGTTTTTCTGCGTTTCTGACCGAGGAGACCAACTCCATTGCAACAAAGTGACAATGCAGCTGCCTCTATCAGAAAAGTGTAACAGTAAGCAACATTCTCGGCTGATTTGACAGGAGCATGGGGATAAGTGTAAGTGGATGAACGCAGTGGCATCGAAGCATTGGGGTGGGCCCACGTTAGAAACTCACGAGAACGTATGTGGGAGCGATGGCAACGAAAAAAAATTGTGAAAGTTGACGATGTTCTTGTTAAAAAAAAAAAACAAACCAACATTCGAATTTATGGAATGGAGAAATTTCGTGCAGCAGATTTTTGAAACTTTGCAACAGAAATCTGACACATGAGGTCGAGGATTTTCATATTTCTTAGTAAAATATGATCCTGCTACTGATATTTTTATGAAATCATTTTTTTATTCATCCACAAAGAGATGACGATAAGAATTGAAAGGATTTTTTCAAGTGACCTATGAAAAGATTGAAAATCTAAAATAGTTTATTTCTTCCTACGAGGACAGAGTAATGTGATTGGGCGTGCTAACGTTCGCGACCTCACTCACGGCGATCTTCCATTTTCGCCTAAAATCCACGGCATTGGAGGATTGTTCGACGTCCCTCGAATGAGAAAACTTTGAATGGAATGGAGGAAACAATAGAATCCGTCCCCAGACAGCAATTCTCGTAGAAATGGACTGGTGCCACGACCATACGTTTTTTACGATTTAACTATGTTCATATATTTCATCTCTGTATGTGGATAACAAAGTCTTATGTATAAGGCATTTTCGTGCGCATAGGTGAGACCGGAGAAAAACGGGAAGAGTAGAAAATTGAGAATTTCCCTTCGAAATTTCTTTTTTTTTCATATATTATTCAAAAAGTATAAAAAAGAAGTTTTTTTTTCACAATTTCTATGACTGAAATCGGGTCACAATTTAATTCATTTCGGCGACACTAATCACAATAAAGTTTTCGGGGACCATCATTTTTGCGACACCTGCACAAAAATGTGACTACCCCGCTCTTTGTCACTGAATCCATGCTCTGGTAGACAGGGAATATAATTTCTTGCGGAATAAACTTCGATAGTCTTCTTCATTGTTCCCATCGCTAGCCCTCCTCTTCTTTTTGTGTTTGCCTTAACCTGTGTTGTTGACCCTCGGGGATGAGGATTTTAGATTCGCCACAACGACCACGCTTCCCTGGAGAGCATCTTCGACAACGAACCGAAGTTACTGGACACATGAAACATCTCGTTGCGAGATGTTTTTCGAATTTAAAAAATAGTCAACTTTTCGTTTAAGGATGTACGTGCGGGTCGTATTAGGCAGTCTTTCCAAATTTTTTCAAAGGAATTACCTCGGCCATTCATATAAAACGGAATATCAGTAAAAAAGCATTACTTTAAATTTTTTATCGGGAATAATATATAAGTTGAGCTCATTGCAGAAAATACTTCATTCCGAGTCTTTCACGTGATTCGATAGTACATTAAAAAAAAAAGACAACGTTTGACAATGTTTAAGGAAGTTGAGGCTGTACAGTCATTTTTTTACCCAAAAGTTATGATCTGTAGCTTTCAAAAGTTCGGCCAGTTTACAGTTTGGCAATGTTGCATACACTTTAAAGAAAAGCTGGGGGAAAAAAGACGAAAAACTGGTGAAAGCTCAGTCGAAAACACGAACGGTGACGATCCTAGCCTCAAAAAACTGCACGGGAAACGGATTATTATTAATATAATCTCAGCAAATCTCCTAATAAATCTGAAAAAATGACATTATTCAGCAAGCCTTGCTCATGCGTTGCCCAAAAAATTTCATATTTTTAGCATCATTTTTAACGTAGATATCACTGAATGTTTCTTGACTTCCATAAGATTACGTGTTATTTGGCCCAAATTGTTATTGATTTTTCTCAGCAACGACCCTCCTAAACTGTCTGAAAATTTAACTGATTTTTTTTTTTACATACTCCACTTTATAAAATGCAATTGGTTTAAAAGCGATGACATCATTTTCATTCTAATGCCTCAATATAATCCTAAAAATGACAGCTGTAACTTCCATTAACAATATGATATAGGTTGCGTTGTATAGTATGACAAGTGACGTATGGGCCTGGAAATTTCAAGATTCTGTAACCATTCGTCGTCTTCGACTCAATATTTCCAATTCAGATGGCCATTGACTCCCCTCTTTTAGGTTACCATTAAATTCCACTCAATTCAATTCATATAAATAATGGTTATAACCCATAGAAAGCACACTCCCTTTAAGGTCACACACTGACCACACTGGTGCAAATTTGCACTTCGACTTTACAAAACTTTTTATTCAATCTTCATACGAAATCACGAATTTGTAATGTCTATGACTCCAATGTATCATCTGAAATTTAGTGAGTACGAATAAAGCTCAGTTAGGTAAAAATTTAAAAAATTTTAAAAATTCAAAATCAGTCAATTCATTATAGAGTGACCCATACATAAATGTGTATCCAGAGGAACAAGCAGTGTGGAAAAGCTCCGAGATTGAGCGTCGAGTATCGATACTATACTCGAGAAATCTCGTTCCCGATTTCCAATCCCTCGACAAGCGGAGTTTCACGTACGGTGAGAACATAAAAACAGTTAAAATCACGGCTCACAGCCGCTTTACTTCACTCCAGCTCGTGGTTTTGTACATACTCTTTTATATACACTTTCAGAGAGTAGGACGAATCCAACGGTTGCTGAGAGAACATGCACACGTACACGGTGAAAACGGATTCGTTTTGTATACTGAGGAATATATGATTTTTCAAGAATTTTAAAAGCACTTAGGCACCGATTACAAACAGCATCGTATTTTTTGGATTTTACTATTTTTCGTCTCTTTAATTCTAAACAGCTTTGTATGGATAGCAAAAAATGATGCACGTGAGAACTATATTTCGTTTTGTTTTCGAGTGTTATTCATCACGTTAGACTGGCACTTACTGATAAGTGGAAATTTATTGTAAATCACAAATTTCCACTATCAGCATAGTAAATTCTGTAATAAATACACGAATATACACCGAATAAGTGTCACATTTTACCATCCATATAGCTTTTTCAGGGTTGCCCGAGCATACATTACAATATAAACATTTAAAGTGACTGTGAACATTTTTTATTATGCTTATAGAGAAAAAGACTCTTGAGTCTTTTGTATAAAAGGTATAGGTATTGGTGTTTTTACTATGGTGGATAGAATAATTCTTATTACTGCTTTTCGAGTTAATATTGTTCCCTAGTATTTTCCTCTAGAATTTACCGAAAACTCATTTTCGGTTTCTACTATTTTGTATTTCTGGTTTATAGTTACGGGAATATGTAAATTCTTTTCGATTGCATTTATTTAGCTCGACAATGTTGTGAAGTGACATGAAAAATCGAAATCGGAATGAGAAATAATTCTTCACCAATTATTATGAAATTCGACGATTCCCCAAAACCCAAACGTTTTATTTTATCTTTTCGTGGAGATGGCAAATTCTTTTCATTAGATCGCCCACACTCGTCTCACTAAATTTTCTTTTGATATACGAGGAATTATTTGACAAATACAAATTGGAGATAAAACTCATGATACTGAAATTTGTTAACGTCTTCAAACGCTCTTCCAAAATGATACCAATCGCACGAATATTCTATAGAAATTTTTTAGTGTAAAAATACTGATAATGAATCGTATACGGCTTTCAAGATTTTTTACTTCATACTTTCTGCTCTCACGAAGCTCTTCATCTTGCCATCATTTTTGGAGCTTTCACGAAGCAGCTTTCTACAGAGAAAACAGGTTTTTTCTATCGTACATAAAAAATTCATTGAAAAGTCATAAAAATCAAAAAACGATGAAATTTGCTCTTCGAATTAAACGTCACACTATACTTCAGTTTTTGAGTCACTCGTCATTCTACCTCGGAAAGCTTGCCACAGAAAACGGAATGTCTTCAACAGCAAAAAAAAATATTTCCCCAACGACTACGCTTTTTCCATTGTTCCTCGGTTTTCGAACCGTTTTTTTACACTCGATACAACTCTCGTACGTTTCTGTATTGTTTCGTGTTCTCTGAAACAATGAATTTTCCAAAACACACGAAAGAAAATATTTGGTCTACCTCTCCTCTCCTCCCCCCCCCCCCCCCGTATTGTTCCATTCTATTTGTATTTCATAACATGAACGAATATCAGAGAAAAAGTTTTACAGATTCATAGATTTCATTGGCTCTCGACTGTGGAGGTGAATATTCGATGAACATGATAATGCGCACTGCACGCAATTTCAAAAGAATCTGCGGTGCCAAACACGCAGATTTAAAGGAAGGGGACAGGAGGGGCAATCAAATGCCATTCAACGGAACTGGAATAGAACAACAGGTATAGGAAGTCCCGTGTTTTGTCTACCCGTACAGTAACAAGGGTGGAGGGACCACAAGAGGAAAAGACAAATAAAGAGAGCACGAGAGCAACGAAGCGGGAACCGAGAGCAGGATGAATTCCTTTCATTTTTATTTTATTCAAACGTATTTCGAGTGGATTTATTGCAAACACAACTTTCGAACGTTCGTTTTAGGGCCGCGAACTACGACCTTTCGGAATGAAGTTCCAGCCCCGATGGAAATTTCGCGTATTCAACAGTTTTGCATTTTCAGTGTTGCTCATTTTTCTGCCAAATCAATTCGAACATTTCGGCTGTCGTGATCATTCAGTAACGTTAAACTCCCATAAATCCTTTTCAGAACGGTCGATCGAACAATCAGAGTACCGCAGCAGTAACGTGTGCTGTGAAAAAAAATAGGAAAAAATGAACCATTCCATTTGTCTTCGGGAGAAAATATTTTCCCACGTAGACTGAGAAATAAGTCATTGAAACAAAATGTGCCAATGAATTATTTGATCATCGTAAGGTTAAACATGATTAAACTAATGAAATAGTTTCAGATCAAAATGCAGATTCGTTCTCTCCGAAAACATTGCAGTTGAACGAAGAAAACCCTTCCTCTTGCTTTTGAAGCAACAATTTTTTCTTCTCACTGTATAATTTTCAGCAAGTATGCAAACATATCGAATGATATTCACCAAAAAGCAACTTTCGTTGCTGTAAAATAGCCTCCTATTATTTGCTTATTCGCGACTTTTAATACGAAAAACCTCCCTCAATTTCTTTTTGGTTAAAAAGTGCCTGGAGAACTCGAATGTTTGGAGAAAAAGGAGAAGTAAAGACAACGAACATGAGCACGAACATCAACATTAATGATGTCGTAAGTGCATAATCAACGATATTACAGGAGCCCTCATCAAATATAAATATCGTTAAGCTATGGAACAATATACGAAAGAAATATGGGAAACCTTTACGATTTGCCGCGGTATGGTTATACTCGTTATTTTTATTTTCTTATTTTTTTTTTCTCTCCTACGATTTTGCAATATTCCGCACTCCATACTCGGAGAACTCTCGCAATATCGTAAAGAAATTTAATGCATCCGACGCACGGTGATCAGAAGGTACGTAAACACGTTTCACATACAGCGTAACGCACTCAAGCTTATTTAACGACTTCTCGCAATAGGAAATCCGGTGAAAAGTTTTCTTCATCCTTCTTCCCTTAACTCCTCCTATTTCTTCCTCGTTTTCACAACAATCCTGGTGCTTCCTGTGTCCTCTCTGCCTAGCCACGACAGGAATATGCTCTTATGAGGTCATCAACTCCTTTTCTTGCAATATTTCTATACACATATATTCATTCAAAGTTTAGAATTTTTTCAAACGTTTTCTCCCGGAAGTATGAAATTCTTCATTGTGGCGTTTTAATTCTCAGCTTTTTTGCACACTCTACTCAACGGAAAAGCAACGTTCAATTCATCCAATTAGTTCACTTGACGAGTTCTACAAATAAACGATCACAACGAACGAAGAAAAGAGTTTCATTCCAAAAACAATCTCCATTGGCATTTGTTAAGGTAGATAATGATCGTAGGATCGTATTTTATGGGTGTCTAAATTAGGTCGATTTTTACTTCCTAATTAAAGATATTATTACTGTAAATTATTAGTTATTAAATCGAAATTGTAAATAAATTTTTTCAACTTATCTTTTGGCAAATGAAATTACAAGCCATTGACTGAACCCCAAATTTTATTCGTCAATAGCTAAAATACTATAGTTTTTTTTTGTAAAAAACCGCATTAGAGAAGGCAAAGGGAAATGGATCAAGAAAAAAGTATTAATAAAAAGACAGAAGGCTATGACAGGAATGGGCCAAGCCAAGAAGAAACAAATGCCGAAATAAGCAAATGTGAGGTTATACGAGTGCTCGTTATATCAATTTCGTTCAATCTTTAACGTAATATATTTTTATTACTATTTAGACAATCGTCTCGATTTTTTTTCCAAACCATCATTTTATACCTCATTGTTATTGTGTACTTTTTCATAAACTTCGTAAGAGGCGTTCATTCGTTATATGGAAAGATAAACGATTTTTTACGCATAGTCCTTACAACCCTGTGAATTTTTCTTCGTATTTAAAAGCGTTTATCTAAATAGCCATTAAGCCGAACCCTTTAAAATTTGATGTGCGTGTGAGTCGACTACCCATTTAAACTCTGTGTAAATTTTAAGACTTTCTTAACAAAATCGTTTCGTGCATGAACTATCTGAAAGAAAAATCGATCGCGACACGAATATTGTTCATTCATATCTAACTTTTATTGATGAATTTTTTTTTGATGATCAACAGAAAAAAATCCGATACCAAGACCCACAGCTCAATCAAACGCCCCATCGAGTGTGATCTCCATCGGTTGATTTTGAATCGACGTGTATTAATGCCAGGAGTTAAAGAGGATTCGCGTCAACGATTTGTGACTATCGAAACTCGGCATTAATGACGAAAGTTGACGGACTATTGTATGCGATTCTCGTTAACAAATAATGAAAAGTGGCTATAGGCGAGTTACTGCACAGTCCCTCTTTTCAATTTTCCTCCCTTCCGACTCTTTCGACTCGGCAACCCCTTTATATGACGACTCCCACGATCTTTATTCCTCTCTCCATTTCTATCTCTATCCTTCCCCCCTCCTCTCTCACTCTCGCTTCCCCTCATCTCTTTTGTTTTGACTTATATATACGTGCCTGTATATACAAATGTATATGAAGATCTAAGCATCGAAATTCGTGAGATGGAGAAGAGTAAATATTTCCGGAACCTTTGACCCTAAAGTGGGAAGACTCGATGGCCAATCTATAGTCTCAGCTGCTACTGACGAATTCCTTAAACACATAGATGTATATACACAAATATAAGGATACATGTGGAACAAGCGGGAACCCCTTGGAACTTTCATCAAAGGTTAAAACATTCAAGACTTACGAGGAAGTAGATCTAAAAAAGGAAGAAACTCAGTTTTCTTCTCCTTTCTCGTGCTCATCCAGACTTACAAGTTTGGATCGAACGATTGGATCGAAAGTTGCTAATTATTCACTCAACGAAGAGAACTTCCATTCTAAACAAGTAGTTGTCGTTTTTGGATATCCCATCGAAAAGCGGAACATTCGATCGTCGGAAACGTACGGAAGTTGGAAGGTCGATTGCCCGAAAACCGAGGATTAAACCGCCTCAGTTTCTTTCCTTCATTAACCGCGTCAAAAGTTTGTAATATTTTCATGGAAAGTTTTTCAATCGAGATCTTTCGGATCAGGACAGAAATCATTTCACACAAAGTGGCCCCCGCACATTTTTCTTGTTTCGCGGATTGATGAAAGGTGTTGAACGACTTTTTTTCCCTTTTGCCTTCCCTTCTGTAAATCAAGTCGAAGACGCTGCGCCCCGGTTGACGCGCGAAGTACAGTAAAATGCACTTATCGCATTCCCACCCTCCCTAAAGGGAGGAAATAAGAAAAAAAAGTTAAAAGAAACTTACAACTCTCACGAAATCGAGAATGAAACAAGACGCCGGATGAGTCCACAGGGCGAGAGAAAACGAGAGAGAAAGATTCGAAAAAACGCATAAAATTAACATTCACCATAAACTTTCTTCATTTTAACGTCCGTTCGTCACAAGTTTCCTCGTCATTGGTCGACCAAAATTTCCTCGGAGCTTACAATCGTAGTTAAGAATGTGTGATTCGATATAACGATGGAATTTCAGCTTACCTTCTCTCTCTCTCTCTGTCACACACACACACACACACACACACACACACACACACACACACACACACACACACACACACACACACACACACACACACACACACACACACACACACACACACACACACACACACACACACACACACACACACACACACACACACACACACACACACACACACACACACACACACACACACACACACACACACACACACACACACACACACACACACACACACACACACACACACACACACACACACACACGCACACACACGCACACACACTTTATTTCTAACTTGTCATTCCTTCTGAATTGTCGTAAACACACTGATAGAAAATCGAGAAAAAAAGGACGAAAGGGGAGGGAGAGAGGGAACTGGTTAAAGGAAAAAACTATTATTCAACTCTTGGGCGCGTACGACAGAGGTTGTGAAACACTAGCATCATTAAAGAAACTCTAACTTTTTACGAGTCCGCGAGCGGCGCGAGAATGCGAGAGCTATGTCCAACGAAAACACGGCTCACCCCTTTTTCCCCATTACAACGTGTGCTCTTTCACGCCACCGCCTCCTATGAAGCAGATTATACATTTACGTGTTCCCATGATTGTGCACCCGCAACTGGAACGCCTTTTCGCAACTATGCAGCTCCGAGGCTCGTAAAATAGTAGTAAGCTCAAACAAAAATCCGGCAACGACCTGCTACGGTGTATAATCAGCAACGGAATGAAACGTAAAACATCGAGGTCTCCTCAACGGCACCTAAACACTGCAAATAAAAAAATTCCCCTCTGGATTAAAGAGAAAATTCCTCTATGGAATGAATACGAATTTATAAAACTTTTGCAAAAATCATAGTCCCATGTGTTTCTTTGTACAATTTTGTTTCTGATAATCCAATGCTTCGAATGAAATAAGCTTTGGCCTATTTTCTCCATTCACAATATTCATCAGCTCCCAATTATTTACACGTAATTTAATAAACGAGGAAAATTCTGGTCTCGTATTTCATTGCCCATTGTCCGTAGAGCTCCACTTTACTGCAGAAATTCCACAGCATCGTTCACTTTGAGAGCGATTACTAAATGGATAACGAGAATGGTGATGAGCAGAAATTGTTAACTAATTTCAAACGATTGTTTCAAATAAATAGATTAATTGAGTCTGAATTATCTGTCAATCTAAGGGAAAACCATTAAACGAAACATTCCTAAGGGAGCTTCAAGATGAAAGAAAATAAGACGCCCTAAGTGCTTTTCTGGTGTTTTTCGCATCGTTCTTTTCGAGGTTTTCGTCTTTGAACGAGCTTTGGCGAATCTACTGAATAGAAGCATTGAAAACGTGTGATGGCTGGAGAATCCGCAAAGGGGCGCTAATGCGTGCTCAAGGGCAAAAAGTCTAATGTACGAAGGATGCAAGCAAAAGGAGAAAAAGCAGTAGAAGAAGAGAGAAGACCGAAGGAGCACCATTAGTCAGATCGTTGACAATACAGCTTTTTGTTCACTAAATATGTGGAGTAGCTTTTTTTAGAAATTTAGATATATGTACGAAGAGTGATCTAACGAGAAGTGGACTTTTGAAAAAGCTGTGAACATAGATTATTAAATTTTAATGATTTTAGCTTCAGTACTTACGAGTCCGAGTGCAACGACGTTTTGATTAATGATTTACCGGACATTTAACGCGATTGTTAACAAACTTGTGAGTTTTATAAGAACGACCAATCCATACGTCCAAAAAAGTATTGAAAAACATTAAGGCGTTAGCTCAATTTTGATCACAGTTTAAAATTCTGGTTGTTTACCCCGATCAAAGTTGACAAATGCGCACCAAATTTTACCCCTTAATATAGTTGCTCGAAAAGCTTCGATGGAATTTCGATTCCCATCGCATATCACAGCCGAAGGAGGGCAAAAAAATCAGTGTCGTCTCACTCCCCTGACGCGAGTCCACAGGAATCGTAGTGGAAGAAGATTTGCGTAATCGTTCGTTTTGCTCCGACGAAAAATGTGGCTCTGAAATGGCGAAGAGTGTTGGACGGAAGCACATACGCGTGTAAATGGCCGAGAACTATTATTTCGAACGGTAGAAAAAGGGCGAGGAGAATAAATAAAAACGGAGGAGAGTCCGAGTCCCGAAAGGGCTGGGGGTGGAAAAAAGGAATGCGTTATTACGTGCCTACGGTATATCTGGTCGCTTTCCCCACTCGCTCTCGCAATCCGGTAAATATGAATGGCTTTAATATTCCGTAAGCACGAACCCGCCACTTTTTAAAGTTCATGCATATCCGAGACGTGACCAGAAAATATTACAAAAGCCTTGTAAAGCGAGAGCTCCGAAGTCGACTGGCTCGCAGCACCGGAAACGAAGCGAGAAAGAGGAGAGGGAGAGAGAGAAAGAGAGAGACCGAAGTTGGTACGCGAATATTAGACCCGCGCGAAGAGTCGCGGGGGGAGAAAAAAATAGAGGGGAATATGGAAAAGGACGATGAACAGAACGAAGGGAAAATGAATGGGAAAGAGGGCAGATGGGGTGAGAAAAAAATAGTAACTCCCTTAATTCCATCCGTCTCTTGCATGCACGTGCCAAAAATAATCCAAAAATATATATCTCTAATGAAAAGAAACATATTTTCCATACTCATAAGAGATCTCTCATCCAGAGAATTCTTCTCCGCCATAAGTATACGATGTGGATTTATTCATTTTCTGAATCTACTTTCCAATCGGTTGCGCAATATTAAGACTTTCGATAAATATTGCTATACCGATTATTGTTGTGAAATAACACCATTATTTATTCATTTTCCACTTGCACGATTCCGTACTACATTAACCTGTCAATATTTCAATAGATCGAAAGTGTTTTTAAACGGAGTCGTAGAATTTGGATTGTCGTGTGAGTAACAACTATAGTGTTTATTCTATCAAAAATTCTCAAATGTTTATTCGAGTTATCAGCAGTAAAACTTGGGACAAGAAATGTTACATCATTATGAGATAAAACATCTGGATAAACACTCAATCGTGCGTAAAAGTGCTTATTTTTAAGACTATTTTCTGTAAAATATTTCAGGCGCCAAGGTACTAACTGGGTTAGATTCTTTACGTCGAATTGTTCGATTCAATCGTCATTGGATCGTTCCTCCAGACTTTTCCTGTCAAAAAAATACAAAAATATGTCGTCACTTGAAGGATTGGCACTCAAATTTACTCGTTCGACTAAATATGTTGTAAAAACTTATGTGCATAAACTGAGTTTCAAATACTCAAAATATTCTCGATTAAAGATTTTTATCAGAAATTAAACTTGGGCTTAGAGGGAAAATAAAACGTCAAAAATTTTGTACTTTTCTACAGTTTCGTTAAAAACTTGGCTCTTTTGGAAAGCTGCTGTCGGTGATGGAAAAAACCTTTGTGATAAATGAAGGGCAAAAAAATGTTCGCGAACCGATGCTCCGATTGATTCAACTTGCGATCTTCTGCTAAAATCAATAATGATGAAAGATTTTAGTAGTTACAATATCGCGGTCTCAAACGTCGAGGAAGAGTTTACCGCTTATGTAACGTGAACTGTACACGTAAAAGTAAATTTATATACATTAAGCAGGTATTTTCCTACGCCTGATCCTCAGCCCTCGGAGCCTAACCATTTTCATGCTTTAATTCAAACTAATTTACATTTCACATGTTCGCACCCGGTTGGCTTAGGGCCTCGACCATCCATCTTGGTTGAATTTAATTTCAGTACGCTCCGCGTAAAGTGGCACTTATTCTTACGTACGCCAGGACGGTGTACTTTCAAAGAGCACTATATAAAATCCTCAGGACATTTTTTACTCGCGAGAGCTTCTTCCTCCCTGGCCCTTCTTGCTGTACTTATTCAGCGCAGATGCGTTCATACACATTATTCCTGTTTACGTATATTCCCATTCATCCTCCATTTTCTCACTTATTCTTATACTTTTGACGTTACTCACGCCATTTTCGATCGGTCGAACAAACTGATTGCTAATTGCTGAACTTTTTCTTCCGAAATTAACAACGTTTTTAGAACAACGATAGGAAAAAAAGGGAAAACCTGCAAAAATATTTTATAGAATCAACGATTTCATTCTCATTCGTTAAAATCAATCGTTGGCGTACATCGTCAACAAATGTGTATTCAAACAATTTTTTGATAGTTTATTCTAAAAAGCATAACGCTCACCGATCGTAATGTGCCAATGAATTCATAATGGCTCATTACTTGGTTCTTCGTAAACGGATAATAAAAAAAGCGTTACATAATTCGAGCAACCATTTTGTCATTATTTCTTGGGCCACTTGTGTTTGTTTAGTTGGTGATATTTTGTGATGAAAACCGAATACTCTTCGTTTTCCCCGCTTTTGACGTCAAAATTGAATAGAAATTTTTATAGTATTTATTTTCCGAGCACTTTAGATTAATGAATTCATATCGATCGTCGACTATAAATACCGATGGAACAAAACTTCGTATCACAATTCTTCTCGAGAGTCTTACTCAAGTTCATTGTTTTATTCGCAACGTGCAGCATCGCCTTTCTCGAAAAACTACCTGCCCGTATCGTAAGTACAAACATAATTTGATCATAATTTTAGTTTTAATCAAATTTTTCATTTGTGGCGAAGTGATCAAACTGAGAGTTACATAATAACTCCGTCAGGCATTCATTACGACGAAACGTATTTTTATGATAGTCGGTGACGGACGCCTCATAAAATCGAAAAAACGTAGATAAGTCTGTGTCCAGCGAAAAATTAAATCAGAAATGTAAATTCACATAAATATTCCGCCTGGAAATTCGGCTTAAGGAAACGTGAAGCATGAGAGCGATAGATTTTCGAATAGAACCTGGAGGATTTGAGGCTGCAAGAAAACCAAAGTAAATATTTAAATGCAAACGACGTTTCGAGGCTTTTGGAAGGACCGCTCGTATCGTGAGCAGGTTTTCACTCACAAACGCATTTACAATTTTCTCAACTCGTTGCTTGTACTTTTGGTCACAGATGAAAGAGTAGAAACCAGCCGCGCCCTGCTCTATTTGATTAACATTTTCTTTAATATTCTGCATGAAAACTTTCCTCCCTCTCTCTTTCTCTTACTTTCCCTTTCCATTTTCCTAGCTCAGAGTTTCCTCGTGTCCTTGGGTCCAAGCCCAAGATTACAAATTTTCATTAAAAACTTTCGACGTTCCGATTTGCATAACTTCTCGCCTGTTGTCTGAAACACTGCTCCGGGCAATCCTACCAAACGTCCCTACTTTCGTTCGTCCTCGCTCACACTTCACTCCACACACCAGGACCCCGTTCAGCAACGTCTTTCTTTTGTGTCTAATTTTCTGTTTCTATTAATTCGGATGCCTCGCTCATCTTTTATGAATAAAAAGTCCATATACACACATTTATGTAGAATGTTATTGCTGGTAGCGACTCTCGCGCAAATGTGAGTCGTCACTAGGCTCTTTAAAGCGAGAAATTTCGGAGATATTCAATCGATAATAGGATTCTATGAGATGTTGCGAGATCAACTCTGTAGCCTGACGCATCAGTAACACAGTAATTTCAAATAAAAGTCTCCGTGTGTGATCTATGAAAAAAAAACACTTTGACGGGTTTGAAATATTTTTTTAAGGAGGGTGACTACATCCATCAAAATGATAAGAAATTTATCAAATTTGGTGATAATATTCTTCAACATCAAGTGCAAAGACACAATTTTTTTCAAAATTTTCTTCTACTCTTAGTTATCGAGTAATTACGCATTAAAGAAACGCTATGATTAAACACGTGAACTTTAGTGATCAATTACTCGATAACTGTACAGAAGAAAAATCTTAAAAAATTTGTATTGTCAAATTTGGCGCTAATAAATATGTGCACCAAATTTTATTAAATTCTTATTATTTTGGAATTTTTAATGTAATTAACATGGTTTAACATGGCAACATTGTATCGTCGCTATCCACCCTCCTTAAATTGGGATCTTCGCGCAGTTTCCAGTGTTTCGAAGAACTTGGTCAAAATTACGGTTGGAAAAACTTTGATAATTTCAGTCATCATTTTGAAATGGCTTCTGATAAAATTTGAATAAATGACGAAAGAATGTTGTCGCTATAGCAACTTATTTCTTTCTCTAATCTGTCCTTGCGTAATGGAAATCGATATGTGCTCACACATAGTTTGCGGGGGGGAAAAAGATCTAAAAATTTCAGCACGTAGAAATACACGATAAACAAAATTTTCAATTCTTTTGGATTGGACAAAAGGAACTTTTGTCGCTTGGAGGGATTCGCAGTACTGCCTGTAAACCCACTGAAAGGGTAATCGATTGTGAGTTTTTAAATAGCCGTGAGTAACAAAAGCTTTCGAAAAATCGTGAATGTGAAGACCAATGAATTTTCCCAATCCATAAGGGCGAGAGAGGAGGGAAGCATCTTTCCCAAATTTCTTATTTCATACCACAAGCTGACAATATTTCGATTAAGAACAAATAATAAGTGTCTCATACGTAATTCGTAATAGCAATTCAATAAAATTGAGTCAATAAATCTCCTCGAAGATGCAACATCTTTTTAGGCAGAATAACAACCATCCTCTTTGCGGCTCTACTCAAAAACAACGCTGCTCCGAACAGCCCTGCTCTCAAATTTACAAAATCAATACAATGCAATAAATCTCCTCTTTTGTCATTAATAATCTGTGTTATCCGTCTAGACACGTTAAAGAGTAGAGACGTTATTCGCGCATAAAATAAAAATCCTTAAAGTGGAAAGTTTTATCGAGTAGATTTATGTCGAGTTATGTTGCAGCAAGTCAACAATTCTACTTTCAGTAAATGTATTCACCAACAGTTCTCCTCTGACTCTAAATACATGTTTAAAGAGCGGAGTTGTTATCGAGCGGAGCTGTGATGAATATACGTAGCTGCTAGTCAACGACTCTATCGGTAGCCATTCTCGTTAACACCTCCGCTCCTTAATAACTGCGGACCTACGTAGAGAACGTCTATCCTCCTTAAAATATCTCCTCCGGTGTGATATTTAATCCCCAATATCTCTACTCATGATGATTTCAGAACATATATAATCATGAGTAGAGATATTGAAGATTATGGATTATACATGAGTAGACGCAGAGATGGTTACGAATTTCGGAGTAAAGATTTTAGAAGCAGTGTTTTTATGGAGTAGAGGGGTAAATAGGATGGTTGCGATTCTGCCTCTTTTTGAATTAAACTGTTCCTCCACTTTTAACACTGTAAAACTTTGGACTTGTGGTATTTGTAGTAGATAATTAACAAAAAAGGAATAATGCAACTAGGATTCCTGTCGGTAACTGCGACTTAATCATCATTTTCGAATTTAACATGTTCGTTAGTTGAGACTTCTGATGAAAAATTCTGGGAATGCCGATCCATTAGCAAACCGGCAACGTAAGTTTTGAGTGAGTTTGTGCGTATATCCTAAAACGAATCATGCAGAAGCTAGCATATACTCGATACGCTCTTTCGAAGAGAACGCACGGAACGCATGGAGAAGATTTTTCATGTATTCATACAATTTCGTATCAAGCTCGAGCAACCGATAGGTCGAGAGTGAGTGCGCTGTCATCGGTAGATATATTTCGGTAAAGCTAAAATCGCAGAGGTGGGTGCAAGTACAGCGATGTAAAAGGAGCAGACGAAATAAACCAGCTCGCTGTATCCCTCACGCCTCGGTACGTTTCATACTCTCTCTTTCGCTCTCTCTCTCTCCGACACACACGCGCGCACACAAGTGGGATAGATTTTCGGTATTTACATTTCAGGTTGAAACCGCATTCGCGCATCTCTCAACCAGTCGGCATGAAGGCAAACATTGAATATGCAGACCTTGCTGCCATATAGTTCCGCGCGACGGTATATCACGTTCTGAGAGAGTATGAGAGATAAATAGGAGAATGAGGGGGGAGCGGAGCGCACGAGACGCGGGCGAGGGGGCGCGTAGGGAAAGGGCGAAACACGTGGACGGTCGAAGGGTACCTGAGCTGTACAAAGACCAGCTCCACCGGCCTATTTCCATATGCCACAGAGGTACTACCGCTACGAAGTCGATAGTCGTTCCTGAATAGGTAATTATCAAGCCCCGCTCTATTCACGACCTCTGCATCACTTCGGGGCTCGATGAGTTAAACGCTCTTCGATCTTCGATCATGCGATACATACTCGAGAGCCAACCACTAACAAGTGGGCTACTCGATGAGAATGAGAATCGGCGTGACCTGTCTCGTGCCCGGAGATGTGCCGAGACATCAACACTGCCACGGGGACATAATATAGAGTCGAGGAACGTAGACCTTCCCTTATTGTACGGTGCTTGCAACCGTGCCAAGGAGACAGTATGTTTAGGCCGAATTACCATCGTCGATGTGGAGCTGCGTAGATCCTCTGACTCGGAGTTCCATCGATCAGGTTCGAATCCGCTGTAGAGCATTCTCAAAGTGTTGAGGCAGAGTTCGGGCACTGAGATGTGGCTCAGAAAACTCTTGAAGATGCTGATAGAAGGAAATCCAGATTATCTGTAGACCGAGGAAGTCTTATCATGAGAATTGAAAAGCCTCGAGAGCTCCGCCCACGAATAACGCTCGTTTATCATCCTAGGCCACAATGCCGAAGTTGTTCTTGATTTTTGGTAGAATCCTTGCTGTTCAGGGAAGCTGCGGCATTGAAAACTTTGCTACGAATGGCGTTGGCTTGACGCAGACATTCATTAAATTTCTGAGTGGAAGTACATTCGTGGGGGAACTGACTCGACTGGATGAGCAGAATCCCCAGTGTTGGGCTCTCATCATCAGGTCTTTTGAGTCTAAAAAATAATTAATGTCACGACAACGCGGTGATTCCAACTACCAACGATACTTATCGGATCCTCGTTATCGTCACACTATCGACTGTCTCAGCCGAAGGCCATCTACATTTTCATACGACTGCGATGTTGCGGTTATCAAGCGATTTACGACAGATGATTGAGCGACCTACTGATCGAGTCAATGCCCCATTTTCCGGGTCTAGTCTCCCTCGGTGTCTGACCTAACGACCCTGGACGATTTGATAAGCATTCGGGGGGAAACTGAGCAAAAGGTACAGAGTGCTGGAATACTATTTTCGAGAGGGTAGAAATCATGATTTCGGTCACATGGGACGTTTGTTCAATGTGTCGTCGTGAATTATGCGAAAAAGTAGTTGACACGAAACGCTACAGTGGCACCGTCATCATGATTTCGCCATGATCTCAAATAGTTTCCAATGACATCTGGCCTGCTGATTTCTAACATCCAATGCAGCACCTCCGTGCCATTTTTCCTCAGTCTTTACCCACTTTTCGCTTTCCATCGGATTCGAACTATTCGGAAAGTGATAATATGGCAAATTAGATAACCAATGTGTACACGAACAGGGAAGCGAAGGGATCGCGTACAAATATGGAGCGAAAGATTGAGGAGGAAGCCTCGAAATGGGTACGGACGTGTCATCTGGAATGTCTGCGAACGGAAAGACGAATCAAGTCCATTAATCAAGCTTGCTACTCCTCGAGCATACTCCCACAAACGCGAGGTGGACCAGATTCTCCAGGTAGAGAAGATGGAGGTCGAGGCACCTGTCAATGACAAATACATCCGTGCACATGTACGATCCCACAAATATGTGTATTCCTCGAGCCCGTATGTGTTAGACAGGAGGATTCGCTATAAGTCAAACATCATCCTCGTTACCGAGAGAGGGTTTGAGACGAAGGCAAGCTGCAAAGATTGAGGGAGTACCTCACACGAGACCCCTCGGAGAATCACAAGTAGAGACGGAAGCACTGGCCCATGT
Source organism: Venturia canescens (assembly GCF_019457755.1). Taxonomy (NCBI): domain Eukaryota; kingdom Metazoa; phylum Arthropoda; class Insecta; order Hymenoptera; family Ichneumonidae; genus Venturia; species Venturia canescens. The sequence continues at coordinate 10,952,850 of NC_057426.1, forward strand.
TGAAACTCCAAGGGCTCTGCGAGTAAGGAAAACGTGGCGGTGCTCTTAGAGAAATTCTCAATAAACTGGTAGCTCTTGCCAGTGGTGTCTACGAGCCCCTTCGAATCCTTCGAGACATCTTGCCGATGCAGTTAGTTATGTCCCTCGGACGCCAGCCCCGATATATGCATGTACGTCTTCCTATCTGAGAATTGCATTCTTGGAACGAATGTAGAGAATCTCTCATCTCTTCAACTTTGTCCCACTTTTTATATCAACTCATATAATTTTTTATTTAAAGGGGATAGTTCAAAGGAAATCTTGTCTGTAGTACGGTTCTGTGAGTTGCTGACTGTCCTGTATATCTCATCGGCAAAAGCGAATTGCAGGATTTCATCAGAGGTCTTTTCGCACAAACAAGCCCTTCGTAAAACACACAAATCAATGTGTTTGCTCCTGATGCTTCAATTCGAAGCCTATCCTGCTACACTTTTCGTTCTCGCCAATTGCCAATACGAATTGAATCTCCGTCGTGTGTTTTCCCACCCAACACACCGCTTCCTACTCCCACCGTAATGGAACGTCAAAACGAATAACAGGAAACCCCCTGGTGAGGTGTTATTGGTTGTCAAGCACTCGTCGCGTGTCTCCGACGAGCTATTACTACTTCCCTGTCTCCCTGCATATCGCACACACGCCTTGTCCATGAATAAAAGTCCCGCGTATTCGACAAAAATAAATACACTACGCTTCAAAAGTTTCATATCAAGCACGCATTTTCACGAAAAATATTAAAAAAGCAGTGAGTACTCTCGGCACGAATCGAATTCATTATTATTCGAATTATTGATTTTTCGATCGTTCGGTAAATCATAAGAAACTTCGTCGGACGGTCAAATAGAATCGAACCGAATCCGGCACGATGATAAATTGATATTGAAAATTGCATCATGGTTGAACGAATCTATTTTTTTTTAATGCAATTCCGATTTTTTTCGGAGGAAAAATGCATTCAAAATATGATTGAAATAATCTAATTATTATTCATGTATTAATGTGTGTGTGTGTGTGTGTGTTTTTTTTTTTCAATTTCTCGTTCGCTGATACAAAATCAAGTGCTTACAGAATTTTGAGCCGGGCTGTATAGAAAAATGAATATTTCTTGCTTCGAATTTTTCCCATGCACCGAACATTATCCCGTTGAATATTCCGTTTTCGTTCCGAGATATATCGCGTTTGTACAGAGTCGAGCTTCTGTTACAGTAACTCGTTGTTGCACCTGTCAATCTTCGCTCTTGTTATTCGTACAAAAAAGAAAAAAAGCGCTCAGTTCACTCGCTCTGACAATCCACCGCTGCGTATGTATAAATAAAACATTATAGTCGTGTTTCCCGCTGGTAAATGTCGATGCGCTGTATTCGATGGTCGAATTTTATAAGTGATGTGCTATGAAGTTCCGGGAATCGGATCAACCTTACCTCGAACTCCCATTTTCAACGAAAATTGATGTAGCCTTTTCCTCAATGAAGTTTTTCTCAAAACTCTCTTTCAATGACTTTTAATCACACAATTAATGAGCTAAATGACTGCCACGGCCGTTTGATTATTCAAACTCCGCAACAACTTTAAGCTCCTTCAAAATCGATTGAAAATTGTGTACATGCGAGAAAAAAAATTGTCCTTTCCCTCACAAAGTGTTGAGCCCGTTTTCCAGATCAAATTACAAATCCTATCACACAATTTTGGCCGCTGACGCTAAGCGGACTTAGCATTTTCGAGGAGCCACGGAGGGTTCGAAACCAAGGGTTAACGTTTCATGCCCCTTAAATTTGGATGAATTCAAAGCCAACGAAAGGTTTAAATTTCCACTAGGGCTGTTGTACACCGATATCTCGACCATTTATCGGGCAATAGCGGAGGGTGCCAGCTGTCTGCTCCCCTTAACCGAATCGCCGTTCAACCCATGACCCATTTTAACGATATGCGTGGTTTTTGAATTTCAACTACATTCAAACTTCTCCAACCATTTTCGAAATTTCCATTGGAACATTTACTCGGATAATAACAGTCATAATAATAATAACGTAAACAACTACCGAGACACTTGATAAAACGAAGGCAAATTTATTGATATACAATAATAAAAAAAACCATCCGAATGGTGCATTTTGCAATGAGTACCTTCAATGCTGATCTAATTAAAAATAAGGTTACAAACAAAGAAGATTTTTCAACTGAATACTGCTGCGTAATTTGATAATGATATTGAGCAGAGCTTCATCAAATGAGAGAATGAAATTTAGCGATAGACCAATCGAAATATCAGCCCCAACAGACGATGATTTAAGACGATGGATCAGTCGGTAATCACGCACCTCGAATTTTTGAAATTGAAACTCCTTGACATCGTTCGTCCGATTAAAATAATAAAAATGTCATCGTACGCAGCACGATCGCAAAAATCCGATGACTGATCCATCACCTTAAAGTACGAAATACCGAGTGCTTGCATCACAGCAGATCCGTGTTGGGATATCAGTTGATGATGAGATTTAAATCAAAATATACAATGAAGTTTGGAAAACGGAGGGAGCCAATTATCGTGGGAACGTTAAAGCGACGAGGGAAGAGGCTGAAAACGATCCCAGCGTAAAAGAGCTGAGCCTCGTCGAGTGGGGGTGTACGTTTGAGAGAAAAACTAGCGCACGGATAAGGAGAGCAAGAGCGAAGGCTGCCACGACTTGAAAAACAGTTGAAGTAGCGGTTGAAAAAATGCTGCATTTTTCCAGTAGGAATAAAAGAAAAAATGAGAGTATAATATAACGGAACCCTTTCATTTTCTGGCCAAATTTACGCCTAGTTTCCTCTCGACTCGTACTTCATAAAACGTGTACTGCACACAACGCCGAGCCTCGGAATCGCACGTAACCCTAAAAAGGCCGTGAGTCGGCCCTGAGGCCCTCAAACGAAACGTAATTCGACAGTTTATTTCGGGTAAACAAATAGGTTTGTTACAATGTCAATTTGGGGATTTTTCTACCTTTACGTTATACAGAACATCACTGCATTTGATTTATTTGTTATTTACAAAATGCTCCGGTCTCTGATCATATTTTTCGTACATTGAGAATCGTGTAAACCTCCCATCCGAATAGCCTGACCCCTCGAACAATTCGGCGAATCTCATTGAATTCGCGAACAAATATAACCATCAACGAAACGTTCGAGTTTCAACAAATTTCAAATAATCGAATACCAATTGAAACAGTGAAAAATACTCGGATCGAAGATAATAATCGAATCGCTCCACGCTTCAACGACTGAATAATAATGAATAAATCATGCATGTAAATTTATTAATAAGAAACGTATATATACAAAAATGGAATTATTGGAAAAATGTTAATGGTCACTTGAACTATTTTTCGTGCGTCCAACCGAGTGACAAAAATCTAAAAAGCTTTTCTGGGCTTTTCGAAACAAACGTTGAAAAGCCAGCTGTTCTCAATGATAACAGCGAGAGTTTATGTGACTGTATCGAATCGATGACGACAGAAGATGAAAAAACGTGGGGAAGAAGATAAAATTGAGAGGAAGAAATGGCGAGAGGACTTAGCGACCTGATCGATTTCGATGGATAATGTTTTTTTTATTTATTTATTTATTTATTTTCGCCTTACGTCTTTTCCGATTCTCTTTTCTGTCTTCTCCCCCCCCTCCTCTCTCTTACTCTTTCGTTCGAGGCTGGGAAAAGTGAGGCCGAAGTCAATAGATAAATATCGTCATTGTTGTGAGCAATATCTCGATAAGCGAAGGAAAAGAACGAGGGAAAACAGACGAAATGATAAGAGCTCCTATATCGTTCTTCTGAGGCCGTTGATACCATCGGAGAAGCCTGACAAGATGAAAAATCCGACACAGACTTGGCCCAACCGGAAAATCGACTCCGAGACTCTTTCGATTCACATGATAATAAGAATCTCGTTTTCTCTTCAAAGTCAACGACGCGCATGTTGCACTTAGTGAACTCTCGAAAACCATCGATCGAGCTTTTCGCATTTCGGAACATTCTTCGTAATGGATTTTTTTCATTGAATTGTCTCTTCGTTGGACCGCAAGTGGCATCGTTCAAATTGAACCATATTTTTTGAATCATTCACGATTGCTTTTTCCGTTCAGCTACATTCGAGTTCTTCTGTCGCAATGCGGTCTCAAAATGATCTTTTCGATCAGTTGTCTCATCGAATGAAGTGAATATTTGCTCGTTACCTTCAACACAATTCGTAGACGGTATTTAAATGCTGCACCCTTGACGATCGAACATGCACGTATTTAGTCAGCCGGCAGCGTCTGCATAAACTCGATATTGCTCTAAGCTAAATGCGAGCATTTGGCTTGGCAGTATATCCGAAATAGCGAGTAGCCAAATGCACAAACAACCGTATATACGTTCATGAATGTAGAACGCACTTGGAACATTGTGTTTTCCCTAACAATGTAAATTCACATGGTAACACGCTCATCGAGCGAGTCACGTTCAGAAATTGATTCGCTTTAAAATAATGCAGCAACTCGTATCAGCTGGTAACAAAATACTTGCCATTCGTACGCTCTTCGGACACAATAAACGTCGACGCTAAAGCTTCGCACATGTCAGTTTCAATAGGGTATTATACCTTTGTTTAAAAACTGTTTCAAATTAACCCTGAAATCGTAATGAACCAGTAAAATCTTTATTTCTATTTTATAAAACCGAAAAGTGTCTTGAAAAATATTTTTTATTTATGGATTTTGAATTTTCGCACAGTAACGCTAGTCGCCATGCTGTTTCGGTTTGTGACGTCACTCCGTTAGTAATGATACGGACCAAGTAACAAAATTTGTCAAAATAATCAGTTATAATGTTTATCATTGGTGTCTTGTGCCCGAATGCAATAATACAAGTGTAAAAACGCCATAATAATTGGGCATTCGTCGCCACCATCGACGTATTCATCATTGGTAGATTTGTACTTTCCGCTTTCACAAAACCCTCTTCAATGATGCAATTTTAATAAAGTAAGTGATAAAAGTTCACAAACGTGATAATAACTTGTATGAAATTTCAAAATAGCACTGAGCGTGCGGTAAAAATCTAGATTTTGTTTGTTATCGGAGTGACGTCACGTTGGAATCTAATATGGCGCGGATGGCGTTTCGAACAAAAGAGGATTTTTTAAATTGAGTTATCAAATTTACATAAGATTTTTATACACAAATATTGACGTTTCTCATTTACTTTTTACAAAATCTATCATAAACACGAATTTTTCTATTTTTTCTTACATGCTGTAAAATAGCCTATTACAATAAATGAAATCTCGAGATGACTGAAAGCGGAATGGAAATTCAATTCCTGAGCAGAATCGATCGATAACCTCGAGAAACCGTCGTACAACGCTATTTGTTCAAAGCCCTCTGGTTATTTTCGTACAAAAGTCAGGATGGTTTTTTTTATCGTCGCGAGAGACAATTTTTTTGATGCAATATCGCCAAGGGTGCCAATCGTTTGGCAATTTATCAAAAACTCTGCTGATAATTTTGCTCAATTCGCGTACGATCAGCGAGAAACTAGGCTCGTTTGCAAGCTGACAAGATTAGCTGAAAGTTTCTTCGGCGTTGTTTTTCACTCGATCAATCCGCGCCAGTGGTCGCAAGTCGAAACCAAGTTCGGCGTTTCAATCAAACGCGATTGTTTATTCGTACATCGACGCATCCATCGGCGCAGGAATATATCTCGTCACTGTGCTAGATTTATAGTGACGGCTATCTCGACAGGATATGCACGAAGAACCATGACTGAACGCTCTGGATATAACTAAAGGACAAGAGAATAGCTACACTTCCCGTTCCGGATGTCCAACCACTTGGTGTTTATTTTCCCGAAATAGAGAGACCGAATGGTAAAAAGGATAAAATCGATCGAGTGTGTTCAGCTGGAAACATTTAAACAACGTTTCTTTGAATACAACTAAAATACGAGACAAAGGATACTTGTAATTCAGACAACGCTGCAAATCCTCGCCAATTCATTTTGCTGCACCGAACTTTCTGCTTTAACGAATTTTTGCAGCATCCACTGTGAGTTCGTAGAGAGATCGAATTGTATTTTCAATGGAAGTACTCGCATTACGTTTGAAAAACAGAAGAACATTGTTTGATATTCGTTCTGCAGTTTTTTCCTAATAACGCGATATCATGATTTCATGTAGTATGAAAAAAGATAATTAAATGATGAACTTTTGACCCAAATTTTGACGTCGACGAGAGCTGTAATTATTTTTCATTATTTTAATGTTTTTCATTTTATAAATTCATGTTCTTTCCCATTTTTCAATGTCTCTGAATTAGTCACTGCTTCTTGCTGTTCTGTACGATTCGATATTCCAAAAAAAATGGTGATATTGAAATCCGCGGTAACGTGAAAACTCTGTGTTTGATCAAATTGATGAAAAAAAAGTTCACTCTACTCGTTTCTTCTTTTATCATGTGTATGGATTTATACACAATATTACAAAACACACTACTCTTTCTATCGTGTATTTTTACTTCCATATCAACATTTCAAATATTTCAAGCCCCTGTGACGGTTTCTGTACTGTAGAACTTTCGCCGAGTCATCGAAATCCATTATGTCTTTTTGATTTCGCGAGTATACCCCTTCTGGACACACTTAGCGATATTGAACTTTCAGAATATTACGCGCCTTGTGGAATCGCAAATGTATCGAGAAACAGAGAGATCGCGGTATGTCGATGGAGAAATGAATATAGATTTTTGGAATCCTTTGAAATTCGTGAAGACAAAATTTCTCGTTAGTTATCCGGCCTTAGTAAATATAGCAAATAAAATGTAAAGCTATCAAGAAAAATCAATGAAGTTTCAAAATACACGCAATGTTACTTGGAGTGCGAATCTTTCGAGATTTTCATGCTTCGTGTTCGTGGAGTTCAACTCTTTTTGGCCTTGACGATCTTCGCGGACACAACATTGCGTTCATTCGTTGAACTCAAGATGATCAACCGCCTTAAAAGGTTGCCAAATAACTCAGCACAAAAGTAATGAAATACATTAGAAAAAATGACTCGATGCAAATTTATTTATTTCAAATTTAGGTATTCGAATTTGAGAATGGCGCTAGGTTTGGACAGTCCTGGGAGAGATCAACACCGAATTTTGGTACATTTTCATCGAAATAATTGTTTTCTAGCAGACTTATGAGATCCTCTCATCGTCTCGCAAAATGGCGACCAATAAAAAATTAACGATGTCTTATAATTTTGAAGAAACACCTCATAATTTTTGCCGAGCGTCTGTATAAAAAGTTTATAAAAGAGAGTAAATTATCGCAGCTTCCAGCCTTGTTTCTATTATCCATTGGAATTGCGATAAACTTCCTTAAGGTAGATCATGCCCGAACGATCGTATTTTATGGGTGTTTAAATTAAGTCGATTTTTACTTCCCAATTAAAGATATTATCACTCTAAATTCATGTCAGAGTTATTAATTCGAAATTTTAAATATATTTTTTCAACTTATCTTTTGACGAATGAAGTTACAAGCTATTGATTAATCAGTGATCCATCACTAACTGAACCCGAAATTTCATTCGTCCCTGGCAAAAATACTACAGTTTTTTATGTAAAAAATCGCTCTAGAGTGCAAAGGGAAGACGCACAAAGGGAAATGGATCAAGAAAAAAGTATTAATAAATTCGATCTTTAACGTAATATATCTTCATTACTGCTGGTAAGACAATCGTCTCGAATTTTTTCCCAAACCTTCATTATATACTCAATTGTTATATTATGTACTTTTTCATAAACTTCGTAAGAAGCGTTCATTCGTTATACGGAAAGATAAACGATTTTTTACGCATAGTCCCTATAACCCTGTGTATTTTTTCTTCATATTTAAGCACGTTTATCTCAATAACGAATGAGACGAATCCTTCAAAATTTGATACGCAATTTCAAGACTTTCTTAAGAAAATCATTTCGTGCATGAACTACCTTAAGACACGAAATATTAACACGAGGAGCAACTGGAACAGAAAGATTCTCATGCACTATGAGAGTGAAAATTGCGCGTTAATTAATTGCTCAAAAAAGTAGTTACAGTAGGGACTCGCTCATTTAATTCGCTCCATCAATCCCTAAATTGAACACATCAGAATGGTTGTCCCCAAAATGCGGCATTTCGTGAACAAGCATCAATATTTACTTGTCGATTGGTACGTAAACCTCTTCTCCGAGTATATAAACGTTAACGAAAAGAAGGACAAATAAAAGGGCACGGATCACAAATTGTCGCAGGTTGTGTTTTAACATTGTCAAATACGCGTGGATGAGTTTGAGCCGAGTCAGCGAAGCTCGCGCCCTTGCTCGAACGAGTATTTGAGGAGTTTGTGCGTGTATACACGATGAAGCTCCAGCAAAGAGCAAATACATGTACAACGGTCTGTACGTATATGCACGTATCTGCGAGAGACAATAGGTCAGACAAATAAACTGCAAACATAGCCAGATACTGATCTACATACATGCTGCATACAGAATTTGTGGGAAAACAGCAGTAGCGAAGCTCAATGACGTTGAGTTTCCACGGAAATTAGTAGTGACGCCCATGCCCAATCGTGCTTCGAGCAACAGCTCGTTCTTTGCATACAAAAAGTTATCAATTCGTTCGCCTAACATAAATTATGAAGCTCGAGCCTTGAAGGGCTCTGGGGCCTTGGAAAATGAAAATATACCGGAAAATAGCTCAATCTTGGTATTTTTGTAGAATGCGCTGTTGAAGAAGGATTCGTCGATGGTTTACTAAATTTTGTCATATTTTCAGAAATATTCAACAACTCAATCCGTCCGCAATGATTTTTTCGTGGGCAAACGTGATAACAACAATCATCGTCGGCATAGTGGCAGTGGGTGAGTGACAAGGAAACTTGATCCAGTGGGAATCAAGTTTCTTATTAAAAAGGAACGATTTCCAGTGGATTGATTGAATTACGAATGCATCTCTTGATACAGGAAAGGCTGACGAGTGTATTCCCCGTATTTATGGCCTCGGTAGAACCGTGTGCGTTTGCAATTCCACTTATTGCGATTCCACACCGAGAGTGGTGCCGGAAAAGGGTTATTATCGAATCTACGAATCTGGCAAAGGTGGAAAACGGATGGCAAGCAAACTCGGGTCTTTCGAAAAATCTGCGATTTTGTCAAATCACAAGGATGAAGTTAAATTGACTCTCAACTATGATATTAAATACCAAATGATTTTTGGATTTGGCGGAGCTTTTACGGATTCGGCATCCGAGCTCATACTACGATTGGACGAAGAAACTCAGCAGCGTTTGTTGGAGTGAGTGCCTCTCAGACAAAATCAGAACAAAAACGGAAACAGCACGTCGAGGCAATTCCATTCACGGCCCTACCGTTTTCCACGAGTCATCTTCGTTTTTTCTTATATTTTCAGATCTTATTTCGGCCAGAATGGCAGCAGATACAATCTTGGCTACGTACCAATTGGCAGCACAGATTTTTCGAGGAGGGCTTACACTTACGATGACGAGGAAGATGATCGTTTAGAAAACTTCAGGCTCCAGAACGAAGATCTCATGCTCAAAATTCCTGTGATACAAAAAGCCTCGCACGTAAATGACCAACTTGAATTTGTATCCGCTGCTGAGTCTGCACCAGAATGGATGAAAACAGAACATGACGAATATCATGGAGGTGATTATATTCGCCCTTTTACGTTCTCACAAATATGCGCGTTATGCACAATTAAAAAACAATTAAAATCAAACGGTATCATGAATTTCTCTGAATTTCTACTCGACTAAACGAAATGAAATTCCCTACTGAGGGTTGGAAGTGCTTCAAAACGAAGTTTTCGTCCAGAATGGCGCATTTGAATAAATTGCTTTGAAATATTTCAAGAAAATACGAAAACAACGGTCCTAAATACCTTAATGAAAATTCCAGTATGATCCAAAGTGGTCCAGATTGCTCTGATCTTGAATTCTTGAATATTTACCAAACAACACGCTCGAAATTCCTCCAAAATAATGCTTTCGTGATATTAAGGCCTTAAATGCATATTCTTTAATTGATATTCTTCAAGTTTGGAGAATAATCTCACCAAATTTTATAAAGATCGGAGCATTAGATTCGTAGCTATGGGTAATTCAACCGACCGCCCGGCGCCCGCTGTCGTCTAATATTTGAATCTTAAAACGCGATTATTTCAGAATCATCTTTTTTGAAAAATACCTTTGCGGTGGACACGATTATTTAAAAACTATTAACCCGATCCATGCCAAATGCATACCACTTATTTCTTAGAATAAAACCGAAAATTTAGCACCTCAATAATGATTTTTTGTTAAAACTGTCGCCATTTTTTTTAAATAACATTTTTTACAAATCCTTCGTTCAGGCCCAAGCTATTATTATAACAAATAAGTGGCATAAATTTGATATGGATCGGATTAAAAGTTTTTTTAGTTATCATGTCCACCACAACTGATGCTCGAAAAAAGGTGCAACTGTAAAACAGCTAGAGTTGCGTCTTTTTGAAAAATTTTTTGATGAAAAAAATTATACAAGTACACGAACATATGTACTGAAGGTACTGATGAATGTCGTTCGCAGTTTTTCAATAAACTTTTATTTTCTTGTCGAAAAAAATGAAGAAAATCACGTTTTATGTCTATACAAGACCTTAATATTTAATAAGGCTTTTAAAAAGTGATCATAAAAGTATTATATGTCAACCGCATTACTGCGTGACATAAACGCAGAAAAGCTTCAACGTAGCAGTCTACGCTGATAATTTTGGTTATGACTTTAAGGTAAAATGAATCTGTTAATTATTTCGACGTAGGTTTTCTGAAGAAGAAATATTATCAGACGTATGCGGACTACTTGGTGAAATTCCTCGAAGCCTACGAGAAGCATGGTATAAAAATATGGGCAATATCGCCGGGACAAGAGCCTATTGATCTTGGTGAAATGAGTCCATATAAATCAACAATGAGTTGGTCAGGAAAGTCCGTGGCCAATTGGATTGCAAAGCACTTTGGACCGAGCATCGCAGCTTCGGAATTCAACGACACTATTATATTAGTTGGGAACGATGCGAGAATGTACATTCCTCATTATGTCAACGAAATCTTCGAAAATGATCAGGCTTTTAGTTACGTAGCAGGCATTGCGGTACACGCTGCAATGGACTATATCGAATCCCCAATATCGCTCGACAAACTTCAACAAAGATATCCCGAAAAATTCCTCATTGTCACGTCAATGGCAGTAGGTGAGTGTCACGACGAACGGACACGTTTCAAGCGTTCTTTTTTCAGTTATTTCCACTGTAATAATCGATGTAGAAATGCATGCTGTAAAATAAAAGATAAAAGTGGCAGTACGATGAATAAAACGATTTGACGATCGATCAGGTTCCCTGCCTTGGCAACAGCCGAAAGTTTATGCAGGCGATTGGGCTCGTGGAGAAAAATACATTTTCAACATCATTGAAAATTTGAATCATTCGATTACCGGATACATCGACTCGAGTTTGGTGCTCGACAAAATGGGAGGACCCAATCGTGTAGGAAGTCGAACTGATGCTGCGATATTCGTCGATCTCGACAGACAAGAATTTTACAAACAGCCGATTTACTACGCTCTCGCCCATTTCAGCAAATTCATCAGCCGAGGATCGATCAGAATCGATACAAATACGAGCGATGATTTTGCCAACGTAGCCTTCCTCACTCCCGACGAGGAAACTGTGATCGTCGTCTACAACGGGTGAGAACATTTTTTTTCGATTATCAAGAAACAGCCCCCTATTTTTCATGCCAAAAGCTGCTTAATGAACGACGAAATTTACTCATTTTTCAGAGAATCTAGTGACACGACCCTTGTCATTCAAGATCCCAGCGCCGGATACATAAAAACGAATATCCCACCACAGTCGATACAAACGATAATCTACAAACGTGAATGAACAAGAATCTCTCTTTCAACAAAATTACGACGATTTAATTTCCATCGGAAATGCACTAAGACTCAGATCTTCAGATTTCATCATTCAACGAGTAAATCCGCTCATATTTTCGTTTGAGGACTATGTGGAAAAATGTAACGAATAAAAGACCTACAAACGACTGGTCATTTTTTACTCTGCAGCATTTTATCCTTCACCGTAGCCTTGCCTTTGATTATTTACCATCGTTAGAAATTTCCTACTTTCACTTTGATGCTGTCGGTCAAAATGTAAAGACGATATAGTAGATCGGCTACTTCAAAGTACCATCGATCGATGCTGAATAGAGCTACGCGCGGACGCTACACCGGGTTAGCGTGAGATTCAAAGATGAACATATGAATTGAGTTATTGTGGCAAGAAGTTTGGAGCCATCCAGAAACATCCATAACCCTCGGAGAGTCGAATTCACGAGCAAAGATTGAAGCGAATTAAAAGAACGTTTTTTCTGTATCTGATGAAAATTAAGTCACATTTTCTATCTTCTATGATCCATGGTCATGTCTATATAAGCGAGCGAGAATCCATCTCAAAATCTGGGATTTAGGTCAAACGGACGAGTCGGTCATGCAGCAATGCAACCAGCTGCACTTGCAACTGTTACTTCTCGAGGAAACGTATAGTTTTGTCATTCCGTTGGGTCCCGTTTATAAGCATTAGGGTGATGCAAAAAAATCAACATTTTTTTCTCGGATCTCCGACGTAAATAGTTGGTAGATAAAAAAAGTGATTTTCTTAAAATTTAAAATTTTTCAAAATATTTTTAGGTAGTGCTCAAGCCACTTTTCGATAGTTTCTTGTTTTTTCTCAAAAATCGCGGAGCAAAAATTTTGTTTTTTGCTCTCATAGCAGAAGGTGTGGTATTCCATGGAATTATAGATTTAATAAAATTTTGTCACTCTCAAAAAAATTTGAAGGCTACCCACTGCCCACTTTGGGGACGTCACGATCAAAACACATGAAGATGGAGCAAAAGTGCAGAGAATCAATTGTGCACAGCGTACAATTCCACACAAATAAAAAAGGTCTCGACTGAATTGTCTTACTGTCACTAGATAAAATTTGTTGATCCTACAAAACATCGGTTGGTTCAAGCATCCTTTTATCGCAGTGAATAATATTCGTTCAAGCAAGCAGATTGAACATTTGAACTGAACAAATTTTGAACATTTTTGAGTTCAAAGTGTCGAAACAGGGCTGCGCAGATGAAAATAATTGAAAATTTGTTTTTCACCATTTTCTCATCATTGTAAAAATGAATCGAGAGAGATTTTTTTAAGGAGGGTGGATCGCGACGATACAACGTTGCCATGCTAAACCATGTTAAAAATATTAAGAATTTCAAAATGATAAGAATTTCATAAAATTTGGTAAATGCATTCTTTAAAAATATATAAGACAATATAAATTTTTTTTAGATTTTTCTACCACATAGCTCTCGAGTAATTGAACACTAAAGTTCACGTGTATGAGCATAGAGTTTCCATATATACAGTTATACATCTCGTGCATAAGAACTTCAATTTAATGCTCAATTATGCGATAACCACGTGGTAAAAAAATTTGAAAAAATTGTATCTGTATACTCGATGCCAAAGAATGTTATCACGAAATTTGATCAATTTCTGATTATTTTGATTTCGTGATCCACCCTCTTTAATAACTTTCCAGTCCAACTTCCGAGCCTTCCGAGGGCTTTTCAGCTTCACGATAGAACGGAGTGAGATTTCTAAAAATCTAACAAACCGACAATGGTAAAAAATACAATAAGGCGAAAGTATTATTGGTTCAACGTTGCAGCTCAAATCTGCTTTATTTTTTTTTTTTCATCATTTGCTATTATTCGAAAATTAGAAAATTATATCGCTTTAAAATAGAGAAAAGTGGATATTTTTATGCTCGCGAACACATAAATACAAACACACACATCCAAAAGAATAAAAATGAAGAAATCAGAGCTCCAGCTCAACATATTCACTCATCAGCTGGGTCGTAATATTTCTGTTTCATATTATTGCCGGTTTAGTAAATTCTCTACAGCGTTGAAAGTCTTCACCTTTCTCAATATTACGCGAGATTTTTTTTTTTATCGCAGTCGGTTTAAATATGCACGGAATCGAAGAATACTCGTCTCTAGAGGATTGCATGCATGCAATCGCGTGAATGTAAGGATCATTTGAGCGTTATAACGAGCAATGGGAAGAGCATCAGAAAATTTATTCAATTTATCGTGCTCTACCGGAAGTATCACGAAGGAAACATTAAAAAATGTCGACTCAACACCAAACCACAGCGTGTATGAAATCGCCAACACGGAATAATGAAATGATTATTGAAACCTCATCTCCACGTGCTATTGGAATGAAAAATAAACTTTATATTTGTTCAAGCACATTATTCGTCGGCTTTAAACACGTTGGGGGTCATAATTATTTACCGAGCCAACACAAATTTCTCTCCATACTTTGCATGCCCATGCTCACCTGTTATTGACAGATAACGATAACCGGTTAACGATAACCGCAAAAATTAACATGAAGTGAAAATGGTCATGAGTGTTTAACAAAGTATATAGTATAAGGATGTGAAAAAAAACTACTTTCATCGATCGAATTTGAGAAATATCGAAACTTAATCAAACGGTTCTTGCCCCAATGTAATTCCATTCGCCAACTTATAGAATGAGCTGCCCTTTGTAAATCTTGTCCATTCCAATTTGACCGGACAATGGACCACTGTCCGTTGATAATGAAGCTCCGTCGGCCTTCTTGGAATGCCCTATGACGAATATACGTAAATAGAAATATATACGTGTACAGTTATCCGGCGGATGTTTCGTGGCCACAGCAATGGAGTTCAGTAATCGTTGCTACAGTTCTGTCATCGCGACAATTTTTTTCCTGCTCTCGTTGCTCCCTTTTTTTTTAATAGTTCTGTAGTTTCGTTGAAGTCTTAAGAATCCGTTGATATTGAAAGATATTGTGTGATAATAGCCTTCAT
This sequence comes from Venturia canescens, assembly GCF_019457755.1. Taxonomy (NCBI): domain Eukaryota; kingdom Metazoa; phylum Arthropoda; class Insecta; order Hymenoptera; family Ichneumonidae; genus Venturia; species Venturia canescens. The sequence goes on from NC_057426.1 coordinate 10,967,923, forward strand.
AGATAGACTGTGAAAATTTCAAATCGATTCACCATTTAGTTTTCCGCAGATATATTCGTCATTAAAAATGTCTCATTTTGTACGCGATGCCTGTGCCTAACACTTCACTTAATATAGAACTTTATTTACGTTTTTTTTAAGAACGCTAAACAGATTTTAAAAACCGGTCGTGTATGCAGTAGTATTGTGGGATTGATATTTTAAAAAATGGGAAATTTTGGACCATTCAGCTTCGGAGATATCGGCTGATGAACCAACGAAACAATATTAAAGCTTTTTTTCTCAAATGTTCGACCACCGTCTAGATCGAGTTGGCATTTTTACACTTTTTCACTTCTTTTGTGACGAATAAATAAGATTTCGGAAAACAGTGACATTTCGAGGCTCGACGCTATTCGCTCTGTGCACGTGGGCGGAGCAAAAAATCTAATACTACTGGATTAATAGTATTAGTGTATTCATGCATACTGCCAACGCCACCATAAAGGGGACTCCGGCGTTTTTGGGGGAATACGTATACACAAGACACGCTCACTTTCAAAGTAGTATGTGTACGCGCACGGAGCGAATAGTAATACTGGAGAAGGGCGTTGGTACGACGATTTCGCAACGCCTTAATCGGCAACACCTTATTAGCGTTGGATTTCATTGTACGCCGCTGCCCAAAATTTAAGCTCGTACGTGAACACACAGAACTAGCTTAAGTAAAAGAGACCTAGAAACGTGTGAAAGTTAAAGGGGGTGAAAGCGTTTTTTCAAATAATCTTGTCCACGTGTAAAATAATCGTGGATATCCTAGAAAGTTCGTCTTCAATTGTACTGAATCCTGTTAAATTTATATCTAATTTATGCGGTTACTCTCGCATAGTGAATTTTACACTTCTCGTTATGGAAATTGATTTACAATGGTTTGCAAACGAATGTTAATCAATGCCGGATAATTTTGTGTATGTGTGTACAGAATATATTTCAGAAACGATAATGAAACGAAAGAATAATGGCAGTGATTCTTTGCTGCCCAAGTGCTCCATTTGGTATTCTCTAATATTTAAATAAAGTGCAGTGTTTAAAAACGAGACAACACAGTGTCTGATAGACTGGCACAAATCACGCTCAAAATCGTAAATTCACCGAAGAACAGTGTTTCAAAATTTATTTTCATCGACATATTCTTGTGTATGTTACTTTATTGAAATTTCTTGGCGAAATACTCGGTCGATTAGACATTACAGAGATGTTCGAAACGTTAAACGATCGGGGAGATCGTTGCGAAGACTGACAAATTCGGATATTTCTCTCGAGCGCGAAAATTGATACTCACAAACCTTCCAAGATCGGTTAAAACATGAAATCCGAATTTTTTCGTCTCAAGGTTTTGGTTTGGACGTGTCAAATCTTTGCGCACTTCGTGCATAATCAATAAATATTTAGTGAACAAAATGACACTGAGAAAGTCTTCGCACCGAGTTTCCCTTACGTAATAATCTACGTAAAAGTAATAACGTGAAAAAATGATTTTTAGATTGAATGGTAATTTGGATCAACGAAAAATGGTCACTTTGAGAATAATTTTATTCGTTATAAATCTTTGGACAGTGAGTGTAGAAATCGGTAAGTGGCAAAACGTTGCGTTTTTTAAAAATAGTTTGAAAAATATTGTGCGTCACTCAATTATGTGCTCTTAATCAGGGAAAGCTGACGATTGTGTGCCACGTGATTTCGGTTATGGGAGTATAGTATGCGTTTGCAATTCAACCTACTGCGATTCAGTCCCACGAAGCGTTCCTGACAAGGGACAATATCGGAGCTACGAATCTAATAAGGCCGGAAAACGGTTGAGTCAAGTAATCGGTAATTTTATTTCGAATGCGACTGACAGCAACGAGGTGGATGCAATTACGATAAACATTAATGCCGATAAAAAGTATCAAACGATTCTTGGATTCGGAGGAGCTTTCACTGATTCGGCTGGCATAAATATTGAGAAATTGAGTCAACAATCTCAAAACAATATTCTTGAGTGAGTCAACTAAAACATTATTTTCACATGCAGACCATAATCTTTGAATCGTTCGGCCAATCACCAGTAACAACACAAGTAAAACCTCCGGTTCATAAACTTCGAATGATAATACGGAGGCAGATCAATTTGACTAGAGCTTTGAATGTCGAAAATAAATAAAGTAGAAACTTCAGAGTTCGAAGCACGTTTACATCGAAAATAGAAAGTAACAATCACCCATAGAACAACGACTAAAATAATGATTTTCTTGAAACTCGACATCACTCTTTCGCTTCATAAATTACTACAATCAGCAGCACTGTGAATATTCACAATTTCGAAAATATAGCAAGAAAAGACTAAAGATTACTGCGGTCGAATTACTGAAACTCCAAAAAAAAAGTCGAACGGTCAAAATGTCGAAACGCTAGAAAGTCGACCGTTAAAAATAAATAAACGCAGCGGAGCTCAAAATACACGCGTCTCACTCACTCACTCACTCAGACTGGTGAAACCCAAATTTAACCATATTTAGACTTTCACCTTTTCGAGTCATCGCTATTCTGCATATCTAAGTTTAACATGCTCGAAAAATTCACCTTCGATTTTCCGCTACTCCATATTCGCCAACTACTCACTATTTTCAAATTGAAAATATGAACATTTGACATTCGTATCGTGTGTAAAAATTGCATTCGAAACGAAAACTATCGAGATATATATTTTCGAGTAAATACTAATTCAAAGAAGGAATATTCGATTAAACACGTAATTTGCTAAATGGTTGGTCGGCTTTTTACGACTGTTTTTATTAATCGGTTAATCGTTTCGATCGATTGCAGAGCTTATTTTGGTCAAAATGGCAGCAGATACAATTTGGCTCGCGTGCCAGCAGCGGGTACAGATTTTTCCACGAGGCCTTATACGTACGCTGATAAGATGGACGAAACATTGGAAAGTTTTGCTCTTGCACCAGAGGACTTCCGGTACAAAATTCCTCTCATGCACAAAGCACTTCTGCTGAATCCTCAGCTTCGATTTGTATCTGCTTCTTGGACCGCACCGCCCTGGATGAAAACTAACGACCAATATAACGGTTTCGGTAATTATTCCAAGTATTTTCTACAATAAATTGTTTCATTATTTTTAACAAGTTCTACAGCTAGAGCAGAGCCAGCATCAGGTCCGGTGACCATTGGCGCACAGGCAAATGCGGTATTCATTTCGGAGGAATTTATACGAACGAAGAAACGTAGTTGCAAGAAAAATATTGAACAATTTGACAGTTGTAAAAATTACTTTCGAAAACTGCAGACTCAACAAAAGTACGCTTTCGAACTCAATCTATAAATAAAAATTCGGCTTCCCTATGTTTGTGTTAGCAAAACTCGAAAAGTAGTCGATAAAACGACTTGAAATTTTTACACAGACTTGCATTTTGATAGAATAACATTTCTCTATAGGGGAGGATAGGGCAAAGCGGAACACTTACCGAAAATTTAGAACATTTTTTGCTCCATTGGAAATCTGCAAAATTTCGTTATTCAGCTGAAAACATGCTGCTTCAAAAACTCAAAATTGGAGGGAAAAAATTTTTTTTTTTTTGCAAATTCAACTTTTTTTTTCTTTTTCGATCAATAAATTGAATTATCAGCTCAAGATAAACCGTGAAATAGTCATTGTCATTGAAAATAAGGTTATATCCAACATATGTGATATTTATACAATTTTATCTCGTTTGCGATAACTTCATGGTACTCTTGGAAGAACGTGGGGTAAGAGAACGTGCCATAAGGAGTTACGCTAGTGTCGGTTACATACGTTCTGTCAACTATTGCTGTATTAAAAAATTGATTTTTCACACTTATTTCTCATAAAGTGGACTCCCCCTCGAAAAAAAGGCTGTTTGACGATTTTGATGAATTTTCTGACACGTGTGGTGAAATCAAATAAAATTTGAATTTTACAAAAAAAAAAAAATGGGACAAAAATGGTCTTTTCATTGTGAGAAAAAATGTTTGTGTCCACATCGCTCCATTTTTTTTTACTCATTTCGAATATTATTAAAAGTTCTTCGTTTCTTGACGTTCTATTTCAACGGAACTTCGTTGAAAATATTAAAATAATAATGTGAACGTTTTTTTGTATCTACTTTGCCTGATTTTTGAATTTATTTTGAATTTTGCTGAAAGTTCTTTGTTTCTTGAAGCTCCATTTCAACAGAACTTGGTTGAAATTTATGAAACAACTGATCAATGGAAAAGAACAAACGCACTGTTCTCATCAGACTCATTTTCGTCTGAAATGTGCAAAAAAATCATATCACGAAAATAATATAGATTAAAATTTAAGCCAGAATCCACGACTAAATTCTTCAATGGAGATCGAAATGGGATCAGCTCATTCGAAAACTAAAACAGCATATTCAGTGCCACTAAAAGACATTTTCCTATCCCAACCGTAAGCAATGTTGTAAGTTCATGGCGAGCTTGCCATATCGCTAGGAGGAGGAACTGCTATTGTTTTATTGAATACACATTATATCCATTTTCCATGGTGTTACCAAAAAAAACAGAATAGTTGTGATTTTTCTCACTTTCAAGTGTGTATCCTTAAAAAATAAGAGTAACATCAAGTTATCGTATAAATAAGATTTTCGGGGGAGTGTTCCGTTTAACCCGCCTGTTCCGCTTTGGCCTACTTTCTTTTTTACACTTTCCCTCCGAAATAGAAAATCAAGAGCTTCGATAAAAAAAGGTCTTATTGATAACAGATTCGTGAGAGTTATCGAACAAAGATTAACACGCCGATTACCACTCCGTTTCCATGGCAACTAAAATGAGCGAATTTTCAGCAAAAAACATTTTTTCATTCTTTCATTACATTTTATAGCTTAACAACGGTAACGCAAATGCAGGGGGTATCAGTAAATTGCATCGTGTGGCTCTGTTGGTTCGTCTTAACGAGATGGAAAACTCAGTATAAATGTGGCCATATTTACCAGTCGATTTTTCCCCAGTTTTTCTTAGCCCTCGTGAAAACGCGATGGAACGATGCAGCGCAGTAGAAAGGATAGCTCTCACTTTGTGGCGTTCCCCACGAACGAGAGCAGGAAATTAGTAAAATAGAGGAAAAGAGGGGTTGAAATAATTTTGAAAATGAATAAAATTTTCGTGAAATAAAAAAAACTTACAGGAGCATCCATTACTTAACGATTACAGCAAGGGCGTTGTTCGTTATGAAATTTTAATATGTTGCGTTTCACGTTTTTACGGCTGCATATTTACTGAACGTGACGATATAAAAATAAACGTGAAATTGTTTCCGGTGTAGCTGTTAAATTGATGTTCCACAGTTAAATTTTTACAGCTCATAAATAATAATAAAAACTTTCTAATTAGCGACAAATACAATGTTCAATCTTAGCCTTAAGATCGAGTACATAAAAGCACAACTTTAACGGTGGTATTCAGTTGAGAATAAGCTTCGTTAATTTTTTCTAACGCAGGCTTCCTAAAGAAAAAATATTATCAAACGTACGCGGATTACTTGGTGAAATTTTTACTCGAGTATAAAAAACAAGGATTGAAAATATCGGCCATATCGACGGGGAACGAGCCCATGGATGTTTTGTTTCCATTTTTCCATATAAACTCAATGGGTTGGACACCGGATACCGTAGCGGACTGGATTGCTAATAATTTAGGCCCTACGATCGCTGCTTCTGAATCTAACGATACTATGATTCTCATAATCGACGATCAAAGAATCAATCTCTCCTGGTACGTCGATGGCATATTCAAAAACGATCTCGCTAAGAATTATACGAGCGGAATCGCTGTACATTTTTACTGGGACCAATTCACGACTCCGTTAGTGGACGATTTCACTCATGACGAGTATCCTGATAAATTTATACTCATGACTGAGGCATGCGTTGGTGAGTTATTTGAAAATATATTCAAGAAAAACGTCGACTTTTTTCAGCCACGACTTTTCTTCGCTATTACCGAGCAAATGCTTCTCGCCTTTTCCCACTGATTCGTTAAATAATCTTTTAATCGATCGATATGAATTCTGATGAAAATCATTCTCGATAATGAAAAAATCCACCGATCTCGAGTGAAGATACACGGCCCCTCTTGACTCCGTCTACAAAATTATTTTTTTCAATACTTGGCGTCAATACGCTGCCGCATCTCTGGATGACTGGAATCATACTTGTCGTTCTGAAAGAAAAACAGCAAAAAACATAATGAAAATCTCGTCATTTTTGTTTCATAAGACAGTTTTCTTAGTGACTTAGAAATATAAACCTGTCGAGTGTATAACAATATATAATATTCGTTCGACGTGTAAATAGAAAATGACGCAGGGAAGACATAGAATTGCTGAAAAAAATTCAAACTTCATTTTTACGTACGTCTTTTGAAGAAGCTCGTGGGACAAATATTCGCCGCGGATATTCAATGTTTCGCCACCTAAATGGAGTGCAGCACTTGAATCGTTACATTTTAAGCCGGTGATGTTTGACATTTCATGAAAAATCGGTTATTTTGGTGTATTAAACGTTTAAACAGGTACCGGCTCATCTCAGGCAGTTCATCTAGGTGATTGGGAACGCGGAGAAAAATATATTTCGAACATAATTGAGAATCTGAGTCACTGGGTTACCGGTTGGATGGAATGGAATTTGGCTCTGGACAAAGCGGGAGGTCCAAACTGGATTATGAACAACGTTGACGCGTCCGTAATCGTTGAACCCGAAACTGACGAATTTTACAAACAACCAACTTACTACGCTCTTGCTCATTTCAGTAAATTTATAAGCGAAGGATCTACGAGAATCGGGACTACAACGAGCGGTGAAATAAGTCACTTGAGTTTTCTAACTCCCGACGACGAAATAGTCGTAGTTCTCTACAATTCGTAAGTAGAACAAAACTGGGACACGAAATTGCAATTTTTAAAATAGTCACGATTGAAAGAAAAAAAATTTCAAAATAACATTCACAACTGATCACTTTTCAGTGACAATGACACTAGACCTGTCACAATAAAAGATCCTGAGCTCGGTTGCATTTCGAGGAACCTTTCACCGAAGTCGATACAAACGATAATCTACAAAAAATGAATGAAAAACGTGGCTCAAAGGATATGCTTATTTATTGAGAGCGTCGATCCATTCGAGTAATCAACTTCACGACAATAACGATCAGTGTTTGTGATACCGAAATTGTATAAATAACGAAACACTCTGAAATAAAGAATACGGGAAACGCACATTTCGCTTATCTGTCACTCTCGCGTACGACAAAGCCTCAGACTTTTCGTCAAAGTATAATTTATCTCGAATGCATATGCAACGATATTCAACGCAGTTTTTTTCCTCCACGATATTATGGCGATACGATAAGATTGTAAGATTTCATACAAAACGATAGAATTGACATTTGTAATCGTTGATAGATATCTGTGATACGTTTATAATGAAACATCATCATCAAGGATTTCCGCGAATAGCGTCAAGATAAACTGATTCCTTCGAAGGTCCGAGGGGGCATTTTTTTCACAGGAATATCAATGAATTCCGTTGTAAAGAAAAACAAAAATTTCGGTTATTTCGAATTGAGACCGAAGCTGCTGTAAAAAAAATGACTTTCAATGCTTATTTTCGCAAATTATTGAAATTATTATTTTTTTTTTCATTTCGTATAATTCGAATTTTTAATATTCTCTAGTGAATATTAATCAGAATTAGAACTTTTTATAAAGAAAGGCGTGACCCCTGACATTAAAAATAAACGTACCAGTGAAAAAATTCGAAAAACATTGAAAAGATTGTAAAATAACTCGATTATCAAATAAATTTAGGACGATAAGCGAGAAAATACAATCCTAAATCGAATGTCAATTCAAAATCAAATTTTCAAGGCCTCTCATTTGTCTGGAGAGATGCTACAGTCACCTTGCTATTGTCTGTTCGTTCGTTTCGCATTGGATTCTTTGATTTACTTGTTTGAGGTTCAGTCTCCTTTTTTTTGATTGGGTTCGAAAATTTTCAAATAATTCAATTCTATCAAAACTCGTTTTTTGTTTGTTTGCTTCTTTGGGGTCGAGTCTGTTGTCTGCATTTCGAGGTTGAGTTTTTTTGTTCAAGGTTCGCTTTTTTAGATTCAGTATTTTTGAAAACAAAGCAATGGAAAACAATTTTTTTTAGAAATCGACATGCTGCACGTTGCCTTTATTTCGCAACGAAAGTCGAATGTTATCTGTCCTGTACGACTCGGTAATGGAACCATCGATTATAGAAAATATTATAATTATTCAGAATGACTTCATTACGTCAACCATAGTTTCACAGCGCGAATACAATTAAAGATAGTTTTACTCTTCTATTTTAAATGGATATGGGTTCGATTTGAATATCGATATTCCTTTTGAGCAAGCCAATAGAACCGAGGCCAATATCGAACTGTCCCTCACGCTCAACGCTTAACCGTCGAAAAGATTCTAACTTGAACTCTCCTTCTGTAAAGTAAGTCGAGCTTACGTCAATCATCGATACTTCCATCCCAATCAGACCGTCCGAGTCGAAAAAAACTCTCGACTCGAATTATTTTTTTCTTTTTTCTTTTGGTAGACTGTACATACAAACAACTGCGCCTTGAGAGACTGTTTATCCCGAAGTGCAAAGTGCGCGTTCCAGAATTAGTAGAGTTCAGAATTCACGTGTGGACATAAACCTGATTGCTTAGGCGAAAAAAAAAATTTTCGAAATGAATCTTCACTAATGAAAAAAATCTATTGCACTTTTATCAATTTAATGTGATTTTTTTTTGCCCTGTGCAATAGTTATGTTTTTGAGACCACCACAATGTGAGTAATCTCGTAAGACTTATTTTTGAAACGTATATATTTGTTCAGTTTAGCTTTCCATTGTGAAGTTGAGGATACCAATTGCCTTCGCAATGAAATCCGTAATCCAATTAATATAATTTATCGGTTTTGTCGACTAATTACTCATTCGTATACACGTGGCAACTGTTTTTCCTGACTCGATGAAAAACACTATATCGTACACGTTTAATATTTCAACATTAATATCACATAATATCGCGAACATAAATTTATTCATAGAAAAAATACGTAATCGATTTTCGATCCTCTTTTGATTGATCTACTCTATTATATACCATTATTGAAATGGAATTTATTGTCGAAATATGATCCTAATCGGTTAAATATTTTTTAGAAATATTCATTCGTTTCAAATTAAAAAGGTCCATCTGTCTTCATGACTCAGTAAAAGAAGAAAGCGAAAAAGCGTGAAAAATCATTCAATGATTTATAAAGTGTTCAATATCTACATTTGAATATTTTTTTATTTATCATGGATAGTAAGTCTTCTCCCATTTTGGATTGCGCTTGTCCCCTCTCACAATTCTTGGAATATATTTTGGATAGTGCTCGTCAAGTCGTCGCATGTATGATTGAATGCCAAATTCCCATGGAGAACGTTTCTTATCGAACGGTCTTGTTTTGTGTCTTCGTATATATATATCCTTCCATTGATGAACCTCCGGTAACGGCCTTCATTTGAAAATAATATTTTGATTAAAATTCATCAACGAAAATCAATAAAGTTTACTTAATAAACCACTCAACATATCTTTGGCTGTGAAAATAATTGATTATTTATGTGAGGGCAATTCATTCATTGTGATAATGATTGTTTACATTGTAATTATTTAATATGAATCCCTATGAAATTTCTGAAAAGGCTTAATTTTGATAGATTTTTGAATAACTGTTTGGGAAAAGTTTATTGCAGAGAAAAAATATTTTGGCTCTTCCACATGGGCATTCAATACTTTCATGCAGAACATCCCTTGTAAAGAAGAAAAAATAGAACGAACCTGTGACGAGGTCTGTTAGACAGCAAATGTTTGAAATGTTTTTCGAGCCAGACCCTTTTCATGTCACCAACAACATTAGCAATGAGCCCATCGCCATTTTGGAGGTAGGGCTTCATTTGCACGCCTTCTCTTTCGCGTGGTTGATTCACGTAAAATTTGACAAGATGCTCGAGAACTTTTTCGTTAAGCCCGTGCACTTGTCCATTTTCAATTTTGTCGAACAACTTCATCGGTTCAGACATCCAACAGATATTTCGTCGAGGATTCTCGTCGTTGTACCAACTATGCATGAGAGTGGTGTTCAGCTGGTAGACGCAAAAAGTCCACCATTTGCCGTTAGTGATTACCATCTGGTTCGTCAGAGGATACGTAATCTCGTTAAAGGTAGAGAATCCTTAATGAAAAAAAAAAATATACGATTGGATAAGATATAAAAATACTGAAACTACTGAAAAAAAAGTGCCATAATTATAAAAAAATATTAACTATAAAGAGTCCACTAGTTTACGCGATTTTTTTCCTATAATATAAATATTTTTTCCCACATAATTTTTATCGCTGCATCAATTATACAACTGACATGTGAAAATTGTTGACCATTCAATTTACGTTTCCCATAAATTTTTTAATATGATTCGCGTATTTACGTTAAGTAGTACTGTCCCAACAGTTTTTCATTCGAGAAATCTCAATAATAGTTCTCACTTTAATCAAAACTTTGATAAAAATGCTCTAAATGATTTATTTATTGTTAGTACGTTTTTGTCTCAAAAAATTGTCATCCAATGGCTTCAAATTTCAGAGACGGGTGAACAAGCTTTTTAAAAATGTAGCAAGCTAATGTTGTGAGTTTAGGAGACTCGACATAAAGCAAGATTTTCACAAGTGCATCTACATGTAGCAGCTCTGTCTAGTATAAGGAAATTACTTTTCATGTTTGCCTATGATTGAACAAAATATGTGAGATATTTTCTAACATTTTCTATGCATTCCTCCAAAAGACATCTGATTGCTTGCAAAAACACACTATTTCATGAATTAGTAATTACCTAAATTGCAAGCTTGAGCTAAGAGCCATCCCCACGAGCCCAGAATAGCTTGAGCTCTGAGAGCATCGGGAGTATCATCATAGGGTCGAGATTTCAAGTATCCGCTCTTGTGGTAAGAAATAAAGCCATGTTCACTTTTATCCCCAGGCCAAAAGCCAGGAATGTTTGTGCCGTGTCTTCTTCCGCCCCAATAATTCAAAGTCTTTGGTTCATATTTGGACACGGGCACATCAAATGCTGGATTTTCTGATTCTGACAAAGGTATTATTTCAGGCAAAGGTAAGTTGTGCCTTAGTTGAAAATTCGGATCTCCAATGAACTGGAAGCCTCTGTCACATGGATAATCTGGATAATCGTCTGGTCTTTTATTCAGTTTCTTGCGATTTTTATATGCCGCTGTGCGTCTCCAAAGTTTAACGCATGTAGGAGTTTCAAGTCCACCCGTGAACCAAAATGCTTCTATTCGTGGGTCAAAATCTACTTCTGCTTCCAATAAATGTGGATGTTCTGGAGCTAACCCCGAAACGAGGGATTGGTGTACTTTTTTGCTTACGGCTTTGCTCAGTACATCGTCGATCATTGTTGGATTATCCAGATTCTCTTTTTCAAATTCTTCCTTATACCTGCAAAAAAGAACATGTCAGTTGTTATACAATGAACAGTTTTCAGAATAATCTCTTCGATCTAATGAAAATCATATAGGGTCAAATAGATTTCGCTGTCTTGGAGATTTGATATCATTTTTATCCTACAGAACCTCGTGATATTCAAGAGGACGGATCAGTTCGTATATAGCAACCATTGGTACGAGAGAAATAGCTGCAAATTTCAAAATCAAACTGTATCAAAGAATTTCGATTTTGGAAATTCCAAGCGAGATATACATAACTAATGGTATATCAGATCAAATGACAACTTGTCAACAAAATCATTTAGAAAATAATTCAAGAAATCTAACTCTGCTTATGTCACAGTAGAATAGAAAAGCATACACCTACTTTCTGCTGGTATATTCAAAAACGAGGCAATCTTCGATCGACTCCTTGATTTTTGTAATATTTTCTTGAAGACCTTCCGGCGTGATGACGTGATCATAATATGAAGGTAAACCGGGCTCTTTCGGTACATGCGTTCGCGTAATGTATTGGATTTGATCGATGGCATTGTATTGAAGATTTGATTCGGTCAACATAACCGATCGAAAGCCGTAATAACGTGGCATGTTCAATTTAATCATTTTTTCTTCAACCGTTCTTGCATCTGCGATACCTTTAGCCAATTCTTCGCGTTGTCTTTTAAAATGTGCCTTGAAAAAAAGATCCTTAATCGGAGGATACTGCGGTTCAGTTTCTGTTTGGTTTACCACTGGAACACTGTATTCCTGTTGTTTAATTCTCACTACTGAACTTCGAACTTTTCCGAAAAGATTGGATTTTACTCTAACGAGTAACATTTTTCTTTATATCGAAACCTATCGGATTTATGGTCACGGAGCTTTTTTTAGGTTAACTTAGCTCATGAACAGCTACTGCTACTAAGAAACAACACATGCCCCTGTGGGCGGTCCCTGTGCCTGAGCAGCATTGACTACGTACGTTTACACGGCGCTTTTATTCCGGTTTTATATATACAGACGGAAACTAAACCGGAATAAGAGTACCGTATAAACGTATGTCATATATACCGCTGGAAAACGATACATCGATTTATTACCGGGATAATTCAATTTATATAATAGCAAATCTTATATATGTGTATATATATTTTTCGCGCTAAGAAAAGGCCAATATATAGTAATACTGTAATACTATGAAATGATAAAATATCAAGGCTCAAAACGAGCCATGAATGTCTTCTTTTGACGAAACGATTCTTTTGTATTTGAATTCTGAGGAGAGAGCAGCCCTCTTGATTTGAGACTTTTTTTTCGCTCTGTATTTTTGGCCTATTATTGAGATCCGTATATAAACAGACTTTTCGTTGACCCCACTCTCCAATACATGTTTCAAACGCGTAGACTCGAAAGGAATAAAGCTATTAAAAAAAACTCTCTACGAAGACGATTTTATGAGAGGCGACTGCACGCAGCTTCTAGCACGTACGTTACATAGACATGCTTATTAAAATATAAACACACGTGGAGAGGGTCATTTTTTCGACATACGAGGGGAAGAGCACGTACACGAGAACCATGAGAATTGACATTTGACGTGTATACGCATTGCACATCACGTACGCCCCAGCTCTTACTTTCACATTTAGTTCCTTTATGCCCTTTGTCATCCCGATTTTACATTGATTCAATTTATTGAATTCATCTGAAAACGCATAAGCATTAAACAAGGGGATTCCAATTTCGTCATTGCATATCAGAAATATATGTGATTATGCGGATGTAATCTTGATTTTTCAGATAACGAAAAACTCGCAAACCGGAAGTCGCAATCTTTATTGCGTTGATTGCTAATAAGATAAATTTTATTGAATTAAATAGAATCATGCTCTCATAATTACATTTTGGGATCTATGCAAAGAAAAATATATTTAAGTACAAATAGCAAAATAAACAAAATTAAATATATATTTCGACCGACACGTAAAAGTGATGTACTCAATATAATTTAATTTCGACGAAAAGCAGAATCAAATTCACCGTTTATTTTTCAATAGTTATGTGCAGTAACACTGAAATGTGAAGTATCCATACTGGGTCACGAAAAAAAAATTACGAAATATATATAATAATTCGTGTGTTATATGAGTTATGAGCAGGAAGGAAACAAAGTACTTGCGTCGGAGCAATTCATATAACGGTCACGGAGGCAGCACCAGTCATTTTGTGACGTTATTGTAGTTATTCGTTCCCGAATTCGTAACAGAACGAGGTGAAACTTCGAGGAAGAAGTATCTTCGTAGTAGGATTGTAATAGTGTTTTTATTGTGTAGCAAAGTGATTTAATTTTTTCCATCATAAAAATTTGGGATAAAACGTTTGACTTGATCAACAACCTACTAAACAAGTATAAAACTTGTGCTCTGCTCGAAAAATTGCGGTAAGTTTTCACGTTTAAAAATCTATAACGACCGAAAATATAAATCCATACTTTGATACATAACCGTGAGAATGACATAAGAATTCAAATGACGGGAACACAAGTTCGAAATCAATAATTGCGAGATTTAATGGAGGACTCGATATTTATGAAAATTATAGAATCACAATACGTCGACGATTTTTCCTAAGATTTCATCATATGACGTTAAGCCTCTACATCCTTGAATCAGTCTCTCTCGCTCATTCGCTCATACCTTCCTTGATCTTCATCTCTCTCTTGAATATATCTATGGAAATATTGCTAATTATATCTCTCTTATATTTGTATAGAATTCGTCTATACGTTTACAATATATAGTTTTATATCATCCACGCGCCAGCTGTCACAAGTTGAGTCACGATGTCACCGAAAAAGTTCCACTATATTCAAAGACTCATCTTCGACTCTGTATATATTGATAATCTCCGAATTTTTTCCAAACCCATTTTATCCTTATTCGATTTCATCGTCGTATTCTATATATTTTTACGATAAATAAGATTGATAGAGAAAAAAAATAGACAATTCATTATAGGACAATCCACGAGTGCGACCTTGAAGCACACGCGCCCATCCACGATCAATGACGTGCATTTTCTGATATACATATAATGTCCCGAACCACTGAGTCTATGCGAATATATGTAGATTGAGTCCATTGAGTCCAAACATAACACTCGTTTACAAATTAGGAAATAGATTATCCGATTTGAATTCTCATTGGGTGTATTTTTTTGTTTTGTATCAGAAAAAATTTTCCTGTCAAAGTCTTAGGTATACTTACACTTTCGGGATTTTTAAATGATCATCATTTGTGACAAAGCTTTGAAATCAATAATGAAAAGATTGTAGTGAGCGTGTTATAATTTTCTATTCTTAAATCTTACATTTTTAAAATTCAATCTGCACCATGCGCGTTTCGTGATCCAATTAGTTTACTGCGTAATGACTACTCAATCATTTAAAATAAATGTAAATATAATATCGCCAGAATTCTTCCGAATTCGAACTCAAAATTATGGTACACTTGAATAATGAACAAAAATAGATCTTGAGCTGACGAAACGATTATTATTCAATACCTTTTGACCCATGTAATCGTTGTGATCGCGTGCATGGAAAGCCTTAAGATTTACAGGTTAGGTTTTCTTGTATATTTTTTTATATACACGTAGGCCGACATGATATAGACATAAATCGAATGGTTACTGAGCTTTCTGAGTCATTGAGTATCTGCACTTCGATCTATGTTCCCAAATATACAAACTCAAAAATGACTTTAAAAAATGTAATAATCATTATTAGCAAATAGTGATCAAGCAAGTAAAACGATTCAATAAATTTAACAGTAGTTTTGACTCCGGTGTGTAATTTGAATTATAAATCGCGTCGAATTGTAATTTTTTATGGTCCGTCAATCTATAATGAAATGAGATGGAATTGAGAAATTCCAAAATCTCACATATTTATCTATTTCAGCAAAAATTTGATTTCATTCGATATTCTTATTCCTGTGATTGTACTTCATCAATTCTCTTGAGAGAAGCAAATCGAGAATAACAAAATGAAAAAAATTTTTATCTGTAAAGCTGAAAAATGTATTTCTTCCAATTTCAGGTGAGCACGAAAACCATTTCATCATGGATCAAAATAAAATTAACGACATTTCTCTAGAAGATGAGGGTTTGGGATCAAAGATCTTCAGAAAAGCAAATAACAATCCATTCCTTGCAGTCGGTGCGTAAACAAAAGCTTCATGATTGTTTGAAATATCAAATGAAACAAAGAAAATGAACTGTATCTCAACTCTTGTTTCATGTTACAGGAATCGTTGGATTTTTAACAGCGGTTGGAGTCGGAGCTTACCGATTCAAGAACAGGGATAGAAAATTCCCCATGTCTCTTTACTTCATTCAACTTCGAGTAGCTGCTCAATCTGTTGTTATTGGCACCCTCACAGTTGGCATGGTTTACAATATGTTGAGCGAGTATGTCTGGAAAGAAAAAAAAAGTACAGTCAAGCCTCTGGGAAATTGAATTCATAATTCGCTGCTACTACATTAAAATTTGAAGTAAAATTCATATTTAGCTATAAAGAATGTATTATGAAACGGGATATTCGAACGATTTTCCATTACTTCAAACTTAGTTCATACAATATTGAAGTTTGCTGCATTGAAATGCAGGTCATAGTTTTTTTCGTTTTCATTTATCCTCCGATTTTTTGTCGATGTTCTAAGCGAGTTTTTCGTACAGATCACAAAAATGATTTAACTTTGAAAGTCCATAGTAATTGAAAAATACCTTTGCAACCTCTAACATTTGACGAATTTCCGAAAAGTGAGCAAACTCTTATTTTTTACTCTCCGCGTACCCATCTCATTAAAATTTATTTGTGATATTCTAGTTTCAATTATTTATTTACTTTGACAAAAAATCGTTGATATTTTTGTTGCTCATTATCTTTTTTGCAAAATATTACGCTTTTTCAACGATGCTGGTAAGATATGTTTGAGTCGTGTCATTTTTTATTGCCTTGTTTCTATTCAAAATGGAAATAATTTTTCTATCGATCGGAAAATCACTTTCCCTCGTTAACAATTCCTTAACATGGAATTATCAATGATATTTTCACGGGCGTGATCGAAACAACTGTTTTGTTGCAAACTTGGCTGTTATGCTGGGATTCCATCAGAAATAAGGCAATTTGAATTGACAGTGCTCATTTGTATATAAATATATTTTTATGTAAATATATTTGTATATATTTAGAGTATACATTTCGTGTTTGAATCATTTAATTGATGTATAAAAATAACTTGGAAGTGGATGAGGAAAAGGAATACTCTTTGTGAAAGCAATAGACATGGAACATAGATATTTTTAAACAAGTTAACAAATAATTATTAATTCATACATTGATCATGGAAAACATTGACCGACAAAAGATAAGTTGAATCTTCGTTGATGATACAAGTGTAGGCTATGAATTAGATTAGTTTATAAGATGATAAATTGTGTCAATATATTTACATGAAAGAAAATCTTATGAATGGTACACATTCATCGGAATAATAATAAAAATTTTTAACGACTATATGGTTTTTGTTATTCAAGAACTTCAATTCTCAATGAAAATAGAGGTGACTTCATTCTACACATAACATATAATGTTTTTAGCTCGATTTTGAGCGCTGCTACTATTTCTTTACGGTAAGAACAAATGGTAAGTGAAGTTTTTATTCTGATGAGAGATAAAAATTCAAACTATTTTTGTAAATCCTCAAAAATATTGTAAAAAAGTCCTCAACATGACATACATTTTTATACCGTTGTATCTCTACGGGAAATTTTGGAAAAAGGATTTTTATACAATTTTTTTTCAAAATTCGAGCCTTGCGAGATCAAAGCGTGTGCGATATGAGCGCCACGGCGAAGCCATCATTATTCAAACCAATTCAAACCGTTCAAGCTTGTTATTTTCAAGAAAGAAAAATCTACTCTTAAGGTGATCTATCATTTGGTGCGAGGAGATAACTGCAAAATGGTTGCACGGTTTACTCGGACACCCTTGATTTTTTGAGAAAAATAAAAGTTACACCTTGTTCTCTGATAAAATGAGAATAGCGTGTAACTCATATTTTCTTTCAAATATATCAAGCTACTCGGAATAAACCGTGCAACAGGATTTTTACCGACTGAACTAGTGACAGAGCACCTTAACATTGTATTCGACAGCTTCCTTCTTCACTCCAGTCTCCATGCCAACGAGTGTCAGACGAGGGAAAAAAATGGCGGATCAGGACGATAGAACGCAGTTACCTCCCGGTTGGGAATGCAGATATGACATGCGTAGCGGTCGACCGTATGTAAAAAAACAATAAAATAACGATACTTTTCATACATTATCAACAGACATAATGGAAAATAACATTCCATCGCAATTTCATATGTCAACACTCGTACCTCAAACTCCCTGCGAATGTCACTTATTTCTCGTTCAAATGTCAATTTGTATGGCTTTTTGACCTTGTTAAATTGAGTGAAGAATTTTATTGGCTATTTCATTTTTTTATGTATTCTGTTTCTTTCAAAACGATCGTATTTTGAAAATCAAACGAACAAATTATTTGATATTTTATTCAACAAGTTTGAATTGTTAGATTGTTTTTTGTATAGTAATGGTAAAATCGCATGGGACAACAATTCATTGTGCCATCCCTCATTTTTGTCGAATTTTACTGTTTTTTTTATCAGGTACTTCATCAATCATTTCAACAGAACAACATCATGGGAAGACCCAAGGGTCCGATATTGGCAGTACGCTCAATACGTACAGGGCCAAAATTCTCATATTCCGGCAAGCTCGTCCTCCTCTATGAATCCACCGGAATCCATACCCTTGCAGGTCAGTTTTTTACCCCATTCATTCTTTTTTATCCACAGAATTTTTAAATGTTTATGATAACTAAACAAATGTGAGGCTTGATGCAAAGCTATGACACGATCGTAGATAACCAGAGATGAACAAACTTATTTGGCCTGGTTTCTATGCTAGTTTTTGTACATAATTATTATATTTTTCACGACTAACACAAGCAACATTTCATTAATAATTAAAGGAAAATCAAAGAAATAGAAAGCAAATTTGATCCTTGTACAGTTAAACCTACTATCTTGTTTTAATATTCTTTGAGAATACTGTAATGAAATATAATTTGTTCAACCTGAGATATTATTTAATAGTATACTCTTGCCACCGATGTCTTTAAAATAGTATATTACACACCTAGGGAGGGAAAGTAGACTACTTCAAACCGTGGGCACAATTGTAACTCGAGCCGAAGACGAAGGTGATAAGCACGCGGTTTGAGGTGGTCTAATTTCACTCCCGTGGAGTGTATACTATTTTTCACCACACATGCACCGAAAATTCAACCTTCCGATTTCGGATAGTTGAGCTTTCGGCGCATATGTGGTAAAAAATAAATTTCCAGTCACTGTAATGAACTCAGAAATCCTGATCACTTCTATTTCTTGATTATCCTGGTCATATGTTCCTCCGTAATGGAAAATTTTTGACAGAAACTATGTGGCAGCATTAAACTTGTGGCAAGAATTTTTTCAAAACATGTGAAACTGCAAAATCTTGAAAAAAAATCTGCATTGACAAATCCTTTTGAAATTTTGCATCCAAGTTAAAAAGTTTTGCTATCACGTTTGCCAAATTCCAACTACTTGAAAATAGCTTCTTTATCCTGAAAACTGTAACAGATCAGGGTGACTGGAATTTGGCAGATTCATGTAATCTTAAAATGATTCTTTAGTTTTCAAAAATTAACCAATTGAAAAATACACATTCTATTGGATATCGTTGATTTTTCAAGAAAAACAATGTCACACCTCCTCTGATGGAAGGAGAACAACATGTAACTTGCATTTTTCTTAAAATCTTAAGTTTCTGCAACGAATACAAGCAATAGGATTTTCACAAGCAATCTAGCTGATAGATCGGCTTAAACATAATTTTATCAGTACAGAAGAGAAACATGTACAGTTGATGATATTTTTTTCTGAAAAAAAAAAAGTGATTACTCGAATTCAAAAATATTTTGGAATGCAAAAATAAAAATCATTAGAATTTGTCTGCAGGGTAATGAAAATTTGATGAATTCTTTATCCGTGACCTAAAAATCTTGAAAGTAATTATGATAAAAAATGATCTGATTTAGAGGTCCTAATATTCTTATATTAAATTAAAGAGAATGCAGTGACTCATGCAGGAATAAATCTGGTACTTTGAGAGACTGCGTCCATGAAAAAATAAATCAATGTCCAGTTTTGTCACTTTTTGCACTGACTTTTCTCCACCCTTCCATCGACGCTTAATTAAACCAACTATTATGTACGCACGCTGCACATGGACCTTTTGTTTTCCTTGGTTTGGGTTTTTTTTTCAACTTTTCTAACGCAACAAAGACTGGTGGAGGTGGTGGTAATTTCGTTTATACCGGCGGGCACAGAGCCTTGCAAGTATATCCGACTCCATCGCCATATAGCAATCCTCAGCTTGCATTTTTACCACCAAGCATTCAGGTAGGTTCATTGAAAACCCATAAAAATCATTAACTACAATTATTTTTCAATCAAACATCCAACTTGTAACTATTGCAAAAACTGTCACTCACTCCTTGTAGCCCTTGAACACTCAATGTTTATTATAATTAAGTTATTGTCGAACTGTTGAATGTAACGTGCAGTACGCAATCGAAATTCATATCAATTCTTCTATGCGTGCGTAGGATCTAAAAACCCCGATGTCCATACGCTCCATCAGTGCAACAACTAATCGATTCGGTGAGATGACTATAGGATCTCCCACGCCAATAAAAAATATGGAAACCAGCTTGACACAGAACGGGGATACGGAAATACAAGTTTCGAAAATCAACGCTATGTTTCCAACCGTCTCTGACACTCATATTCGACTCTTACTGAAAAAGTGAGATGAAACAATTACAATCTTGAATGGCAGCTCTCTTTAAAGAGAGTTTATTCTAATAATTGCCTTTTCTAATTACTGGAAAACTTGCTTTCTATATCTCTTGATACGAATAATACCTCAATCATTTTCTGTCACTACTTATGAATAACATTTTTTTACGCTTATTTTTCCAGTCGAAAACCATCAATCTATCAAAATCAGTAGTTTTTTTTCTGGAAACTTAAGCCTAAAATATTCTCAATCAAAATCTTCTTTCGCTCTAATTTGTGTGGCTTTTTTCGTCTAAAACTAACTCGTCACATTGCTCATTTCTGACCAAATTCTTTTGTGATCGGATCGTTCAATAATAATCTAACCATTCAACAAATTCTCTAAAATAATTGAAATATAAATACTTTTAATTTCTTGCAAACTTTCAGGATTAGAGTTTAAGTTTCTAGCCAATGTATTTCAGGTACCATAATCGTGCAGCTCTGGTCGTGAGTGCTCTCCAAGTCGAGAAGAATCCACTTTGTGAACCAGGACCTTGCACTCCGGTCGGAGTGCACTCCAACTATGCTGTGTCACGATGGCGACTGCCGGTTCATGCCATACATGCAGCGCTAACTCTGAGTCCACCACGTGGGGCAAGACCAACCCCAAACTCCCCAAAAATGAAACTTAGGTTTATGCAAATTTCATTGTTTCTTTCAGTCACACCCAAATCCTGGATGCTAGATGTTGATACCTTGACATTTTATCTACATATAAATTTTGTACATCATTGTATAGATAGATCGAATATTATTACTCGATGCAGTATATCTTTTTCTGGTGATTAGTCAAACAGTAAATAGTAAAACATGTGAAATTTGAAAAAAAAATCACTCTCTTTTAAATTCCATTCATGTTTGAATATTTCAAAAGTCCAGTGAGAAATAATTTGATTGAACGTTCGATAGATTGCGAGCTTGAAATTTTACAAATTTTAAATCAGATTTTTCACATAATTTTTTCTTATATAATCTTTTTACTACAAGTTTATAATGTCGATATTAGGTTTGAGGTTTTTAATATCGAAAATATCTAAAATATCAGATCATTTGTCTACAACCCTGCATCTTGTAACATTGTTCAAACGGTAAAACAAAAATTTGCAAAAATTCTAAAAATATTATCAAGTTGAGAGATTCAACAATTGTTTCAATTGGAAAGATTAATTTTAAGTACTTTCAATAAGTGATTGCAAATGGGAAGGATAGAATCGAGTTTGCTCTTACTTGCAATAAATTTTAATAATAATTAGAGAAATTTGCAAATTTATTGATTACCGTACACCTTGTAATACTGAATATGTACAGAATCTGTTTCAGCGCTGTGTAGAAGTAGCATGCGTCGAGATTCTCTGCCCGTCTGTTAGTTCGATATTGTGAATATTTCTGAATATTTTTGAACAGTATTCTTTGTAGAATTGAGGATTTTCCTCGAGGAAGAATCGAAATTGAAATTCATGCAATAATTGTTGCTCGCAAGTTACACTCAAGCACATTGATTTCAAAAGGAAAATCCTTAATTATTTAATATATGCATTTTGATATGCGAATTTCTTAGGAAAAGGAGGGTAGAACGAAAACTTTGGAAACATTTTTTTTGGCAGCAATCCCTCTTAAAGCTTGCCAAAGAAAAATCAAGAGACACACGTAAATTACTTTGCTATTTGCAGATCCTTTGGAATATCGGCAACCATGCTACTATTTAGAAATTACACAAATTTTCATTCATTTTTCTCTTTGCTTGTTTAATTTTTTCAATTTATGTTTTTTCTTTCCTTTCGTTTCAGTTTCGTCATCAATAATCCGTTCATTAAATGAGGAAATAAATAAATAAAAAAAAAAACGAATTGTGGATAGGTTAGTTTTCGTTTATCAACGTTATTATATCGTTTTTCTTTTTTGACATTTGATTTTGTTCTGTGTTTTCGTTTTTCTATCAGGTGATAAATTGAGACGAGTTTTGTTTTCTCAACAAACGAGAGAAATATCAACATTTTTATCTACAGGGACATCGACAGGGCTCCTAAACTTGAGTTCAGGACTAAAATCCGAGTTGAAAATTTCAGTAATATTTTTGATCAAGCTTTTTTTGAACGAGTTACCAATTGATGAGAGTCCAGAGAGGAACCAGTTTTGTGAAGTACAAAATTTGTCACAGAAAATCTTCCCGGCAGCGATTCTTTATCCATAATTCTTTAGTCCTGAGAGTTAAGACGAAAAATTCCTGCAGGAAACAGTTATAGTTTCTATCAACTCTTGAAACTAAAGTACTGAAAATGGGAAATCACTGCCCCAAACTTTTTGGCAAGAAATTTGGTGCGCTACAAAGGTGTTTCAGGGTTTTGGGCTCCATCTCGAATGGTTATAATATTATGTGCATACATGAGCACACGCTCTTAAAATGATCAAAAATTCAAATCGTTCAAAAAAAGGTCTGATGAAATACATCACTGGATTTTTCTACCAGGGTCAGTTCTCAACTTGAGTTCACATTTTGCCATGGGATACCCTGTATACACCCAGTAGCATGAGTTTTTCAATGCATGTGCATCGGACACTAAAAATATTCGTAACAGTGATAATTAATGTAATTATTTGACCATGTAAAAAAAGGAATGCTCTATTAGTGCGGAATATGAATGGCTATGAAACAAAAAAACAAAAAAAAGCACGCCGCCACGAAATTTGAAAACTGTTGTATGATCCAAATAATTCAGAACAAATGATTTAAGCATACCCTTCTGGGATCTGTAAATCCCCAATCTGATTTTTCTGAAACTTTTTCGAAAGCATTTGAAACTTGATTCTTGTATTCATTTTAGAGTACATGATAAACATCCACCGTCAGTTATATTTTTTTTGAAAAACCAACGGGATTGACTTCTTCAAGAAATTCACAATATTTTTTTCGATGTACTCGAAATAATAGAATTTTCTTAATTTTTTGCACATCCGTAAAAAAAAAAATACAAAAACAAAACTCCATATTTATTGCCTGCTATTCTCGAATTAAAAAAAAATTATATTAAAAATGCAACGAGGAAACAAATTCGAGCGTTATTTTCAACGCAAATGCGTATTGAAGTTTCTAACGAAAAAACAACGTCGATGACATTGCTGTAATAGGATCATTTTTTTTTTCGTTTCTATATCGTCGAAATTGCAGTAATTGTTTTGTCTAATTGTAAAGTGTATGCACCCTTTTAATGTTAAGGGAAGGATTCGTAAGCTGCTCCCTTTAATTGAATATTCTTTTTAACGTGTTTGATCTCAGGTACCTGAAAAATGTTTTTCCAAAAGTTGACGAAACTCTGCTGCTCGACATTCTTGAACAGAGCGACAACAACGTTCACAAAGCGTCGGAAAAACTTATCGAGCGTGGATTCGAAAAACGAAACCCAACTGGACCCAGCAAATCAGTAGCACGTGTCAAAGAAGAAGCAATGGTAAAATGAAAGCCCTTTTATGGTTAAAAAAAAAAATACATTTTGCATTTTTTCTGTGATAATTATAGTCTCAACCGCCTTGAAAAACTTGAATATTAATTTTCCACATAATGGTTATAATTGCTAACAAAATGTTAATATTTCATGCGGATATTTTCAGGCCAAGCCAGCACAGGTCGCACCAACGCCACCACCTCGCATGAAAAGTTTGGAAGAAAAAAATAAAAGTATGGGACATTGCAATGAGTTGATGCTCGTTATGAATTCATTCCATTAAATAGCTCGTTTCTTATTATATTCTTTATTGCTTAAATTTTGATTAATTTCTCAACGGTCACGTCGGTTTGGTTACAGTGAAGAACCGTTTGATGGAGAAATTCAAAACTGTACCGGAACGAGTGATTACGCTGGCAATGGACAGCGTCGACTACGATGAAGAACGAGCGATTCACATTTTGAATATAATGGTAGTCGAAGATGCGATTCAACCGACACGAACTTGTAGCAGTCAGAGGTATTAGAATGAAAAAAATTATCATTTCTAGTCGATTTTTTTAACGAGTTATGAATCTTTAATGAAAGATATTTCAAATCTAATCGGGAAAACGAAAAGACAACTTTGATAAAAATGCGGTCGAATTTTTCGATTCCTTGACGAGTAATAAAGAGGAAACTCGAATATTGAGTCTTATTTTTAATTAAAAATTTGGTTTACACATTACACACTCAAAGAGAATTTTCTCTCTGAATGTTATTAAACAAAAAAACACTTTGATTAATTGGAATTACATAAATTTGATGAAACGAATATTACGAAAACAATGTCGATCCGAAAACTTATTTAATGGAAAGATTAAATTTTGCTTTTCATGGTTATTTTGTAGCAGTAAAAGCGACGATCGAAAGGACAGCCCACCAATCACCGAGGCTATTAAACTCACAGCTTCACCCGTTAAAAAAATCATCAAGGACGTCGACGCAGATAAAGCGAAAAGATCAAAAAATAAAAACGAAGCGCCAAAGTTAGTACGATCTTGGTCTCGTGCGTGAATAGCAGCCAAAGATTTTTTTCTTATTTTCCTCTTTTGTACGCTTCGAGGATTGTTCGTAACTTATTTTTCTTCTCAGGGTATCACGTGGAACAAGTACCACTGAAGACAACAAGTATAAATCACCATATCTTACCAAAGCAGTTGGTGCTAATTCCGATTTACCGAAAGGACCGAACAACGATTTACTACTGTAAGTATTATAAAAAAAAAAAAATCATTTCAAAATGAATGGTTATCACAAATAACTGACTTTTTCAATAAGCCATTTTAAGTATTGAAGCGATTGAGAATTTGAAAAAAAAAATCGAGTCAAATTAATTGGCTTTCAGACCATAAAATCCCATTAGAAACAAAAACCAGCTGGGAAAAAGTCTAACTGATGACGATCAAAGTAATAAAACATTTATACCATTTTTTATGAAAAAATATTTTACGGGATCTCTATACGAGATTAAAGGAATGTACTCATTTGCAGTAGGGTACATTACAGTATTCAATTTTTATAAAAAATCGAATTTCCAGACCTGAATACGCGCCTTGGGCCGGGCCCGATCCGACTTTATTGACGTCAGAGTCTTATATAAAATCCATGGCTCTCGGGAAGGATTCGTCACTCGTGTCCGGTGGACGAAGCTTGGCAAAGGGTCCAAACACGGAATTGCGCAAGGGTCCGTTAAGGGGCTTAGCTCAGGGTTCGATATATTCGCAGAGAAACGTCGCGAACCTCGAAAGTCGTGGAAAATGAGACATGTGCAATTGTTTCTCCTAAAAAAAAGAAAAAAGAATTCTTAATCGGAGAAAAAGAATGCTTGTACCAAGAGCGTCGATTGAGGAAGTTTATCGGACAGATTTTTGATCGTTTCTTGTTTCAAATCTGTAATTATGCTTATCCTTAGATATTTTTTATTTCATTGTTATGTCATTCGTTCAATTGTTCATCACTTTTAGATGATTTGTTAGATTTTACAGATCTTTTCTGTTCTTCTTTCGTTTCTTTTTTCGACTACTTACGTTTGCGAAACTTTAAAGTTGAGTTGTTGATTTTGTCATTTTTGATTACTGCATTGAAGATTGAGAAACTTCTTAGCACGCATTTCAGTGCATCGGGAGATTTCAGACTCATCTCTCTTTTCCTATTATTGAATATTTTTGTCTATCACATATCCAAAAAATGTTGATGTTTTATGCATTCGACAGATTCTCCGCGTGAGCATTTACTAAATATGCAGATTATTCTTGGACAAACCGATGCAAGTTCCCATGCTCAATCCATGGAATCAGATAAAATGTTGTTCAGCTATTTACATATATCAACAATCCATTTGAAAATAATTCTGATAAATATAATAATTGCATAACAAACCAATCGAATATTTTTTTTTCGCAATATGGATTCTCAAAGAATATTATTATTTTCGCTTTTAAAGTAACTGAAATGCATTCAATATTGCATCATTAAAAATAAGATATGAATCAGATCAATCAATTGTCTCGTTATCCTACCAATTATGGATAAAGTTTCGCCGTCGAAATTCAGCACTGCTCAAAAACGTAGATAAACATATCCTGGATTGGTAAAAATATATGAAATGTTGATCGGTTCGTTGAAGAATCTTCTTTATTTATCTCACTGCGAGCAAATGTCGAATTATATGTTGTCTGTGTGAATGAAATTGTCTAGTGAAAAACAAAAGGTTTTGTCAACACGAACTTCGATTTATTCTGTGTGTATTCAAGGATTTCATTGTGCGTAATCGCAAACACTTACTACGATATTATCGTTAAAATACATCAGTAAGAAGGAAAAAACAGCGTGGAGTGAAATGGGAAGAAAAAGAAAGGATAAGAAGAAACCGTGGGAATGTTGAAATGTGAAAAGATAAACTAATCACTGGTGCGCCCAATCCTTGATATTGAATGGTACAACTCCGCAGAATAATGAATAGAATCTCCTAAAATAAGAATCATCAGTTATGTTTATTGAAATGAAAATGAGACCGGAGCCATTGTAAGCATCAGTATTAACTCAACAAATGTTCATAGTAGTTTTTAAATAGTGGCTCTTCTCATTGTAAAATTCGTTGGTTTCGTTCATTGAGCAATGAATGGGAAGGTTTGTTTTTGAGTCCTGTAACAATGGATATTGAATAGCGTAAGGATTGTATGAGCGAAGAAAAAAAATGAAACATTGCTCATATCTTGATGAGAGGGGGACAAAAAAGAACTGACGAATGAAAGAAAGAACAGGAAGCCTGGAAAAAAAGAGGGCAAGGTCAATTCAGGACTACGTAGAGGAAAAATGTGAATTAGTGGCAAGACTAAGACTATAACTAGTACTTGAATGTGCCATAATTAAATTGATATACAAAGGTATTTTCATAGCTTCATCCAAAGAGAGAGAGAGAGAGAAAGAGGAAACAAAGAAAAATAAATCAATAATCCTGCCTTTAAAAAGAACCTAATATGTGAATACAGAAGTAATGAAACAAAGAAAAAAATAAATAAGATGGGCTGTGGCTGAAAAGTTAGTTGGGGGCTATTTTTATAGCTTTTTGACTCTTGGAGATACTAAAGGTGGATGAAATAATCTATTTTGACTATATTTTAAGTATCGCCGCCGAGTGTGCATAAACAAGATATAAATGTAGAAGAACCCGTGGAAAAACTATCCCTCTTTTCGACGCTCCAACTAGTGTATCTGAAAAAATGTTTCAATTAATTCAAATGTAATCTCGAACACAGGAAAACCAGTAAAATTCGACATGATTTATGGCTCTCTTTTTTCTTAAATTTGTCAAATATTTTGAACATTTGAAGAATCTTCAAGTCAAGAGGCACGTAACGGAAAGCTTGCACGAGCCCTGCTGCACTCTTATATAATTGAATAATATGATTTGTGGAGACTTTTCCGTTTTTTTGAAATCTAATATATCAACTTCAATTTCCGAAAAATTAATTTTTCTCTCGAAAAATGTTGGATATTGCTTCGAATTTGTCGAATACATCCACAAGAGTTCCATATTTTCTATCACTATTC
This sequence comes from Venturia canescens, assembly GCF_019457755.1. Taxonomy (NCBI): domain Eukaryota; kingdom Metazoa; phylum Arthropoda; class Insecta; order Hymenoptera; family Ichneumonidae; genus Venturia; species Venturia canescens. Next base: position 10,996,060 of record NC_057426.1, read on the forward strand.
AATCCCGTTTTACAAAGTTTTGAATAACAAAATATTTACTGGAATAATGCAATATAAACTTCAACGTTCTTTCATTTTCAACTAAATTTTGCCACTATCTAGAAATTTCTACGAATTCATAGTCGTCAACGTATGTTTCGCATTACCTTGGTTAAATCATTAAAATCATTAAATTTTATATGACTGAGATGTAGAATATTTCAAGCATAGTATATTACACACCTAGGGAGGGAAAATAGACTACTTCAAACCGCGGGCAGAATTGTCACCCGAGCCGAAGGCGAGGGTGATAAGCACGCGGTTTGAGGTGGTCTAATTTCACTCCCGTGGAGTGTATACGATTTTTCTGTCCGACGCAGGCGGAATGCGGCAACTTCGGCCCGCGCTTGGGTGACAATTCTGCCCGCGGTTTGAAGTAGTCTATTTTCCCTCCCTAGGTGTGTAATATACTATTGAAGCAACAGTTTTCCAGCGAAATTTCATAGTTTCGTTGTTAAAAATTTAGAACGGAAACGAGTAACATTTTATCGAGATACACAGCTGGAGCTGTCATCTTGTAGCTATAGAAATCAGCCTCATACAATTTCCTGATTCACACGCTTCTTCCATCCGATGTAACGCTAGAATAAAAATACTTTGCCAAAAATGTGAAAAAAAAAGAAGAGAAAAACACAATTTGCCAAATAAGACGATTTTAGAATGTTTTTCTCTTTAGAATCGTTGAACATTCGTCTTAAAGATCGAAAGAAGAATGAAGATAATAATATACGTGACAATTTTTGTGTGCGTTAGATATTCGTCATTGAACTTGTAACGTAAATGTCTCACTTTCGTTGTGAACTTTTTGTTCATGGAACAAAAAAAGGGCAGCGTTTTTCCGTTGTTATTACGGTAAAAGTGGTTTCGTCCAATGATACGAACTCGCGAGTTTGTATTATTAGTATTATATCAATAAAAAAAGAATGAAAGAAAATGGTAATAAAAAAAAAAGAAAAATTTTTTCAACATAAAGACTCAATGCAACTCAATCACTTTATGCAATGTACTCTTAAATAATAGAAATGAGAACTATTTTTAACAATGGCTAGTGTACTTGCTAGAAAGGATCGAAGAACCAAAATATATATTATACATATAAAATATATATTTAGATATTTGCCAAGCTATTGCCAATTTTTAGCACAGTCAATAATTACGTCCCAAATTAACGTCCCTCTAATAAAGCGTTATAATTAACGCTTTATCTCGTCCCAAGGACGAATCGAACAGAACGAATGTTCACTCATATTAGAAAATTGAAAATGCTTTGCAGGTTAGAAAAAATAGAAAAATAACAAAATCACGTTAACTAAATGACGAAAATACACGTGAAGAAATAGCCGATGCACGACGAAATAAACTGAATGGATGATGGTTGGAAAACAACAACAAAAACGAGTAACCGTGTATATGGTAGATATTCAACAGACAATGTATCCCTCTTTACCCATACATATCTGTGCAATAAATACATCTGTAGCCACACAATTATTTTATGACTATTTATTGAATTTAGAGATTGAAAAAATTACATTTTTTTTCTTATTCATTGATAAATGCAGCTAAAAATAACTCAACTTCAATCTGACATTGAATTTGCTGAATTTTCAATTCTAAGCGGATAACACGATTTTGCACATTCCTGATAAAAACTTAAAAAAGATTTCGAAGAATGCGTCTACTTGAAACCTGCTGGAGAACTTATCATTGAAAATAAAAATATTCTTGTTTAGTACAAAGAGTGGACCTCTAATATGTCTAATTTGTACAATCATAACAAGAGTTTGACTCGATGGTCAATAACTTAATAATATCACATTTTAATTTTAAATCTTCGAGAGATTTATAGAAATGTATTTACTAGAATCTACGATAGCGAAGTATGAAATCTAAAGATAGGATTTTTTGGAACGTTCGAATATTGACAAAACAACTACGATCGTCGGAAAAAAGTTATCGTTCATTCTAGAATAGAGCCAATATTTTTCTCTTGATGCACAGCTTCGAGAATAAATTTCAGTTCAGACTTGCGACTAGATTGAAAACGTTACTGCATTAAAGAGAAAATATTTATCAGAGTCAAAAACAAGAATTACGGAATGATACATTGAAGGTTCTCTTCGTTATACAATTTTTTTTTTCAATGACGGTGTTCACTTTTGCATTGATCATTCAGCCATAAAACATATTGCATTGATTGCAGTTATAAAAATCTTTTTGAATTTATGTGCTCAATAACATCATTCAATTCAATTATGAAAATTAATATCATTTTTCATGTTCGAAGTTAGCATAGCTTTTATTATTAAGAAACAAGTTTGAAAAAATTTTGAGAAAAGTGTTACAATCTTGCAAAAGTGTTGAAATCTTCCAAGTGAGAGCACATTATTCAAAGTAAAATGTTTCTTGCAATGAACTTTGAATTTCTAATATCATGCCAAGCGCAGGAGTGTTCATTGATCGATTTTAAACTTTCTATGACAACAATTATCGATCAGTTATTATAAATGGTTATCAATTCACAGACATTGTTTTGATTTAATACTCTCCATTTGTATTAGTGAAAAATCAGAGAATGTTTGATAACAAGTCAATGTTTTTGAAGAACTGAATTACAGAGATCTTTTATGAATGTTCCAACAAACCTATAAAATTGTGCTCTATTTTTTTTCTTTAGATGAGAAATAATTAGGACTGGTTAATGATGGAACAATGATACATTAAAGTGTAGATTTGTGCTGGAGAACCTCAAACTTCGTCTTCGTTCAATAACATATTTGGTATTCCATCATTTATTGGGAATTTTCTGCCAGACTCTGGACATAACAAATCTCCATTTATCACTTCAACTTCCAGCAGAACGTGATGAACCTTTTTCAAAAAATCCTCATTCGTTTCAAAATCTTGTATCAAAGTTTGTGGCAATTCACCAACGTGGCCAATCTGCAATGTAAAAAACCATTCTTTGAATCCCTTTGATTAATTACAAATGAATTCAATGATTCATGACAAATAGCAGTCATTTTTTTTACTCCTTTTTGATCATTGGATTTTTAAACTTGACAGTTTTAAAATAGATTTTCCTTAGTAACATTGAGAAATTCACTCTTGTTCCCATTACAGATCCAGATTGATATCAATGCATCTATTATTTATCAATATTTCACTGTTTCTATCCATTCCGAGTAGAAATTACAATGTCCACAAACTCTTTAACAACTCACAATTGATTCATTGAATCAATTTATGGGAATGGTTCTTTTTTTCATTAACATGTTCACGTTCACTATCATTTTTCAATTAGCACCGTTCGCTTTCATTTACTCTGCTACGAGAGCAAACAAAAAAATTTTTCTTTGCGATTTTTTATAAAAAAACATCAAAAAGTGGCTTGAGTACTATCTAAAAATTTTTTTTCATAAGAAAAGTTTTAGATTTGAAACAGTGAAATCTATTCCATTTTTAACAGGCTTGCGCCTATAACAGCAGCGCAAGTATGACTGTTAAATTTTATTTTGAAAAACCCTTCTATCGAAATATTACGGTAGTACGAAAGAATTTTTTACTTACACTTTCTGCAGCTTTCCACAAAGTAGCCCAATCCAATTTTGGTATTATTCTAACAATGAGTTCCGAATTGAAATCTACCTCCGAAACTTTAATGTCCTTTGCCTATAGAAAACCGGAAAAAAGCAATAAAACATGTACATAGTGGCAGTAGATATTCGATAAATGAAAACAGTACGAGAAAGTCACGAACTGCCATAACACGTGCTTCATAACGACTATATTTCCAACTGCGGTATCTAAACACCTAACCTTCAAAATTTCCGTAATTTTGAATATTTGTACGAATTTGTACATTTATGTACTTACAACAATCCCAAGAGGATAACCAACGGACACTCCTTTTAGACATTTTGAAGTTAACATGTTGTGTGTTAAAAGCTTCATTTTCTCAAATAATACGAAAATGCAATCCAAATATATACGGTGCCGCGCACAAATTTGCACAATTAACCTACGAACCACACTGTTCTTTATTTCTTCTGGTCCTTCTGGTTCTGTGGCGTATACAAAGGTCCCGAAATCTCGATAAGATTCGAAGAAAAAACGTGATACGACATCTATAGTGTTGAATTTTAAACTAAACCGTGTTTGCGGACACCAACCACACACTCGTATCACTAATGCACTTAACATGTACATATATGTCTCGTTCGATTTTTGATTATTTATTAAACTACAATATTCTTCCGATAGAAAAAAACTGAAATAACAATTCCCTACAAGTTATATCAAGGATGCACAGAAAAATTATTATTTTTTTTAAATATTAGAATATAATAGCAAGATTTATATAAACAATTCTTTAAAAACAATTATAACTATACCCCCGAAAAAATCAAATGATAATAAAATAATGAAGGGCGCAATTTCCATACTTTATTTTTTGATGATCCAAACATCAATCATTCATAGTTTTTCAAGATAATTGCGAGTTTTTTATCATGAACGATCCTTATCAATTATTGGCATCGCGTAGCAACACAATATTTTCGAGAGACGCGCAACAATGCGCGTTTGTTTACATGTGCACCCGATAACTATAAACACTCAATGTGTGCCAGTTAATTATCAACGTTTATCTAATGAATTGTTAAATGCAATATACATGCTCACAAATTGAACTCTCGAGGGTATCGATTATTCTTGTTCATATAATACCTCCAATTATATATTGAGTTTATTACAAGTGACATCGTCCACGTCAAATGTCAAATATCTCAAGGAAACCGAGTTTTTAATTTTTCATGAAGAAAATGCAGACGATGCAGACCAAGTGAATGTGGAAAAAAACGATCGATAGCCCTACCTTTGAACCTATATTTGCGGTATGATCTTCTAGCAAACTATTACCCTTTGGTTTTGGCTCCAGACGGTGTATATGGAAGGTAGAGACAATGGAAGGTCGCGAATCGCAGTAATCGTAACAACGCTTTATTTCCATGAATATTACAAAATAATTGTAAATATATCCTGTATGATGTCTAAAATATTGCATTTTAATTTGGAGTATAGCTGAAAATCATTTTGATTGAAAAAACGACAATTGCTTTTGCAACTATATAACTATTTTACACTATTTTCACGTATAAAGAAATGGAAATCGAGTTCTAAAATCTAAAATACTCGCGAAAATATTGTATGAATTCTAGTCGAGAAATAGTTTTTAACTTTTGCATGGATTAAACTCCATGGAAAAATAATTGTAACTCTCGTTGAAAAAAAAAAAGAACAAAACATACACATTGTCGATGAGGCTGGTTTACTACTCATATGAGTGAAACATTTATTCGACGTTTTTAATTTCTCTCCACCCTACCTCTGCGATCTCTATTTCAGTTTTACTCATGGAAATTTGGAATTATCATTATTTTTTCGATGGAGAATTCTTAACCACTCCACGATCTTTGGAATGGCGCTGGCGTCGTTATAATCACGTACAAAAAAATGACACACGGTGTCGCATGACCATATCGCGAAATAGTTACGGTATCACATCACAGCACTCAGCACTCTCACTCTCAGCAGTGTGGTGCTGCATTTGGTTGGATTACGTGCGCGTTTGTTTTTTTTATGAACTTATATTTGGTTGAAGATTTAAACGGATAGGTAAAAAACGTAATAAAGTGTGAGAGAAAGAAAAAAACACAGGGAAGATTGTTTAGCCGTTGTCAAAGTCAGAGCACGTGTTTGATGCCGATGGCAAACGGAGCTGCCGGCGTAGTCGGTAGTCCAGTGTCGAAATGGCAACTTGCCCTTGCAGTCGGTGCACCGGTTGCCCTCGGTCTGGGTTACATGTATTACAGAAATGCATCTACAAAATCAGATCGTGAAACTTCCAAGGACACTGGCAAATCCAATGGTATTGGCACCGAAAAACAGATCTCAATCGACGGTGGATTTACCGGGGCAGCTCCACCGTCGGTTGATGAGGTTAGTCGTCAATTTGGCAATCGTTTTTTTATGATTTTGTTGACACCTTTTTTCTGTGAGCGCGCTAATCAGACTTTTTTATCGCCGGGAACGGCGGGCTGTTCAATTTTTCCAGTTCCATTTTGACTAGCGAGACGGTAGCTTCATGCGTTTATTGAATTATCTCAAGACTGAAGAAATTTTTTATTTGAACTTTACTCTGAAATCGATTGTATTCGAATTTTCTAAAATTTGAAATGAATAATTTGTCTATTGAATTAAAATGTTTTGTAATATATCAGCATCGTCGAAGAATTGCATTTTGAAATGACTCTTGTGACTTTGGCATTTGACCATTTTTTTATTCTAGACACCTACGGAACGAGCCCAACGTTACAAAAATTTAGGAAATATTGTTTTCAAAGCTGGGAAATATGATGAGGCAATAGCTCACTATAACATGGCTATCGAAGCTTGTCCGAAGGACAATAAATCAGACCTTGCTACTTTTTATCAAAACCGTGCTGCAGCTTATGAGCAACTGGTGAATGAAGTTTTTTATATAGTATTTTCAATGTGCAATATAATTTCTTATAGTAAAAGCAAAAACCATTCATTTTTTCCTATTCAACATTTTCCTTTATCGACATGTGATTTTTTAAATTCATTTCAGAAAAAATATACTGCAGTTAAGGAAGATTGTACTAGAGCATTAGAATTGAAACCCAAATATGTTAAAGCTTTACTTCGAAGAGCTCGAGCGATGGAGCGAATGAATAAATTGGAATTGGTTCTCGAAGATGTGACAGCTGCATGCCTTTTGGAACAGTTTCAAAACCAATCTACTCTTCAAATGGCAGACCGAGTTCTCAAGAAACTTGGTAAATGGAATGAAAATTGGATAAATCCATATTTTAGTATTTCCAATTAATAGTCATGAAATTTTTAATTCCAATGTTCCATTGCTTTTGCAATTTGTTGAACCTAAAAAAGTGGCAATTTTACAGATTTTTTTGTCATTAGATATATCATTAATATTTATTGATCACCCTCGCAAAAATTTTTCTCTCAATGAAAAAACATAGTTAATGAAATTTCGGTTTATTTTGAACCTGAACAGGAAAGCAGCATGCGCAAGAGCATATGGAAAACAAAGTGCCCGTAATGCCAGGCAAACATTTTGTAAAAACGTATTTTGGTTCCTTCAAAAGAGATCCTCTAATTTCGGAGAAGACTGAATCAACGATACTCGATGAGATTGCGACGAAAGCATTGAAAAAAGCTAGACAAGCCCTGAAAGAGCAAAGATACGATGATATTATTCCAATATGCACAGAGGAGATTGAACGTGTAGGGAACAAAGATTTGTCAATTGAGATGCAGCTGAGACTTTTGCGTGCTACTTTTTACACACTTCTCGGTCAACACGAGCTCGCAATGGCGGATCTTGGTGTTGTCATTGACAGCGTGGACTCAAGCAATGCGGTCAAAGTAAATGCGCTTATCAACCGTGCGAGTCTCTTTATGCAATTAGAAAAACATGACGAGTGCTTTGATGATTATAAAAAAGCCATTGAAATTGATGCTGATTGCAGCGATATTTATCATCATAGAGGACAGGTGGATTTATTTTTTTTATCTTCCTTCTACATATCTGATTTTCTGTATATGGATCGAAATCGCACGATCGATTTCTCATATTGTACTCAGAGAAACTGTAATTTTTATAGTTTACCATTATTTAGGTGGAAAAAATCATTCAATCAATTTTTATCAATAGAATTGTTTACTAGTTTATTTTTTTGTCATTTAGAAAAACAAACTTTCACTAGATTCCCCCAATGTTCCAATGTTCAGTCTCGATCCTAACAAACTAATGAAATTTGCTTTTATGAAATTCATTTTAATATTGTACCAGTAAATTAATTGCATACCAATTTTCTTCTATTTTCGTCATTGCTATATGACTTTTTCCTTTTTGTTTCCTTCCTTGTCTGATATAAAACTTGTAAACTTTGAAACAAATGGAAAGACAATTGTCAAAATCGAATGATGCTTGAATACTTTCGTCGCTATGAGTTTGATGCTCAAAATGTCATTGAGAAAATTGAAGTGCAAAACTTGACTAAATCTCATTCGTTTTCAAGATGAATCTTCTGCTGGACCGAATAGAAGAAGCCAAGGAAGACTCGTCGAAGGCCTTGAGTCTGAATCCCGATTTCGGTGTCGGATACGCGCAAATGTGTTACGTAAACTATCGTTATGCGATGACAAAACGATCTGTCGAATTGCAAAGCGAGGCTATGAGAAACTTTGAAAAGAGTTTTGAAAAATTTCCAAACACCAGCGAGTGTCACACGCTTTATGCCCAAGTATAATAACTTTCTATTCATTTTTGTATTATCATTTTTTCTCATCAATCTTTAATCATTATGTTTTTTCCAGGTGTTAGCAGATTCTCAAAAATTCGATGAGGCTGACGAACATTTCGCTACAGCGTCCATGATGGATCCTGAAAATTCGACCATCCTTGTTCATCGAGGACTTTTACAACTCCAGTGGAAAGGTGATGTAACCAAAGGTATCGATTTCATCCAGAAAGCATTGGAAATTGATGAAAAAAGTGCATTCGGCTACGAGACACTCGCCACCATTGAGGTTCAAAGGTGAGGTATTATTGACATGAATCCTCCGCAATCGGACAAAAAAAAATTAATAATTTTTTACAAGCTCTAACCCCAAGTTCATGACTTAAATCCAAGTTCAAAAATCTGGCAATATATATTTTTTTGTTGTTTTTTTTAATTACTCAATCATAATATTTGAAGGACAGTTATTTGGTCACTGAAACTACCGCAACGGCAGAAAAACTTATGGGACTAATTTTGAAGTGCATGAAAATCTCTACTGAGAAGTCTTGGGTGGCACCTTTTTATCTTTAATAGTTTAAGAAAAAATTTGATTTTCAAGCGAATGATTTTGAATTTGTTCCTCGTACCTTCGGGACTAAACTATTTGGAAAAGAAAGTGCAGCCGAAGACTTTCGTGAGAAATTAGATGGACCATAAAAGAGCTCCAATGGAGTTTTGAAACACATGTCTCACAACTTAAGCGAAGCTGATGATGGGACGAGATAAAATAGAAAAATTTTGTTAAACAGGGGAAATTTAAAAGAGGCCATAGAACTTTTCGACAAAGCATTGGCACTTGGTCGTTCGGCAATGGAATTGACACACATATTTAGCCTTCAGGATGCCGCGAAGGCTCAGTTGAAAGTGATGGAAAGGTTGGGAGCTGAATTGACATGGATGCCCCAAGGAATGGCGTAAAGGCAAAAAGAAGCTTTGGGATTCCGATTGAATTTACAGAGATAAATTAAAGATGTACCGAATAAAACGAGGATGAAATGGAAACTCAATCGAGATAGTTACATCAAAATTCCAACTACAATTTACTCAGAATATTAACTGCAAACGACGAAAAACTAAAAGTTCAACAATTACGAAATGAAATGCATTCTGAATCATAATTCTCAACTTTCGCGTGCCTATTCTGCTGAATTGCAACGTGTGCTCTTTCATTGAAAACCCTTCATTTTCACGCTTATGTCGAGAGAATATACTTTTTTTTCGAGATTGTAGATTACTAAATGGTAGAGTTGTACATTGTAAGAACAAATTCGTGAGTGTAACGTTGCTTGTGTATCGTATTTAACGAGAGAGCCTATGATCGAGAGAGGAATGAAGGAAAAATCCGATTACGTATGCGATTCTCAAAATGAGAGTGTTTCTTTTTTTCGTTTTTGCACAATTCTCATCTTTAGAAAATGCAAATTTTCATCCATAACAGAAATATTTTGCTGAAAAATCGTGTAAGGAATGAATTATTTCAAAATTTTTATTTTCAAAGGTTGGAAATGAGATAAAGTAAAAAAATATGACACTCCGAATGAAACTTCGCGATTGGCGTCTATATCAGCGCATTCTTGACAGATTCGAACGAAATCAAATTGAATCAAAACGGAAAATTTTGTTATTTATTCGTTGAATTTACATTTATTATGCTCAAAAAATAAGATATTATACGGAAATATATATTCTTCTGGACATCAAATTTTTTTTTTACAGCTGTATCGGACCCAGAAAAATTGCTATTCTTTCGTTATTTTTTTCCTCTATAAAAATCGGCGTAAAATCGTATTTTAGACGACAATGGTGGTATTTATAATGATCTATATATTTGTTATTGTCTTTTATATTAATGTTTGTTGAGTTTTTCAAATTACAGAGGAAGACGGTCAAAGAAACAAAGACAAACATAATTTGTTAGTTCCATTCCCTTGATTGTGTTCACCGAATCTTATATACCGAATTCTTATACAAAATAATGCACTTTATTCAACTTTTTTTTTTTTTCATTTTTATATTTTTAGTTTTTATATTGTTCTCGTTTGACCCCAGAGTCGGTTTCAAAACTCTTTCAGACTTCGGCGTTGTTTTTCGTTCGACTAGATATCATCATTGGTTTTTGCGATTGTTGTATTTTAATTTTTTTATTCCAGAAGCCTCCCAGTTTGATGAAGCACCTTGAGAATCGAGATGAATCACGGTTGCATTTCCAATTGTGTCGGCAATGAATTTGTTTCTCAGTTAAAAATTTTCAAACGTCATAAAATAACGATGCCAACGGATATCTTATTACAAAAGCCAGTAAGCTGCAAGAGGCCTGGAAAAAGTACAGAATTTTTGTTGTCGTCATTTTCTCGAAACTTATCGCAAAAACCGTGAAATTAGCAAAAATGTTTTTTATTCTGATTTCACCTGTACAAGCAGAAGAATTTTCGTCAAATTCGGTTCTCTCGTGGGACCGAGTTTTACTAGCACAAAATTAATCAACGTCAAATTATTGCACTTTATGACACCGCTTTTGTCCTCGCTCCAGTCCACTATTCTCAGGGTCCTGAATATCCACATTACGAACCGAGCTATTACACGAAGAAGAATCAGCATAATTTACGTGGATCATAAAGTTGAAAAAAAAAAAAAAAAAAACACCTTTGAACATGGACACTCAAATTGAAACACTATTAACTTGACGATGATTTTATTAGTACCTCGTATAAAAATAGTGTTGCCAAGTCAGATATTTTTTAACATACCGATAATATTTAAATCTGATCTCCTAAAGGTCGTCGTGCTAGGATCGAGTTTGTCACTTTCCTTGTTGTATCTGTACAGAGAATTTCACACTTGAGTTGATTCGACATTTGAAAAAAGTTTTTTTTTCTCTCTTATAACAGTCCCATTTTGAAAAACTATTTTGACGCGTTAAAATACTGTTAATTAAATTTGAGTCGACCATTTCGAAAAGTAATGACCAATTCAATTATTTTTTTGGGTTCTTCGAAATGTTATTTATTGTACTCGAATTTTGAAGAAAATGGTACTTTTCGGACTGGTCGAAAGAAAGCTCACTTCGGTAATCTGTGCCTTGGGCACGGCACGAGATGAAACAATTGCGGAACGCTGTACAAGAAATTCAATATTTGCGGTATGAAGAACAACAGTGTCGTTTTACTGAAATGTCCGATGATACCGACAACTGCGAAAGTCATTCCTGACAAATAACAAAATGTGTCACCAACAAAAACTCGTGAAGGATACCTGTAAAAAAAAATACAAAAGTATAAAAATTTATAGAAAAATTTCGAATGGCTCAGTTTTTGACATTTTTGCATCGATCAACGATTTTATTTCTCCCAAATAATTTTATGTGCGATTCGATCCAAATGAAAATGACATTCCGCTCGATTGTGATGAAGACAAGGAAAAAAATCATTGATTCATAAATTTCTCATTCATAGGCATTCGCTTCCGTTAAATCAATATTTTTTTTCATTTAAAAAGTTTCATTTTTCGTTTCGACCTCAAAATTGACATCCTCGACCCATAAAATAATGTTATTGCTCCACTTTCATCTTATAAACCACATTCGACTTGATTGTAAAAAAGCAGAGAGGGAAGTTGGATAACCGGAAACTAAAAAAAGTTGTGCCAGATATTTTTCGGGGCTCGATATTGCGGCAACTCGAATCTGAGAATGCAAGGGTGGGCCAATCCAGCATCAGGTCAATACCGTGAAGATGAATAGACCTATACCTGAGACCTTCTCAGAGACGATTCTGTACAGATATAGAGATAAAGCATTGTGAAGGACGAGCAGATGGTACGGAACGCCCTGCAAAAGGATGAGAAATGGTGAAAAAAAATGAAGAGTGGGAGAGAAAGGGAGGAAATACGAGAGTGAGGGAGGGAGAAAAGGAAAAAGGGAAGAAAGGGGGCAAGTTGCAATAACAAAGATTCGTTAAAGTGGGAGAAAAGATTATGTGGATTCGAGAATAACTTGAGCAGTGCATCCAGCAGTTACTCAACTGCAGTTAAAATCGTACGAATCTAAATAAAAAAACAGTATGGAACATCATTTTTCTCGCATTTTTAAGGCACAATTCGTAAAAATAGTGATTTTGCGTTGACTGACAATTCTTATTAATAGGCGAACATGATAAATGTTTCCACATGATTGAAAAGTATCGGTGAAATTGCGATGTGAGATTTTCCATGGTTTTACCTAAAAACTACTAAAAGCTCTACCTTTCGTTATCAATATCTTCAAATCTCGTTTTTTTCTCATACAAAATCCCGAGAGTTCCGTCAATACAAAAAGTTATGACAGTATTCTGCTTTCTTCAATTCAATATTCAAATAAATTGTAGAAGAATTAATTTTTTTCACAGGACCAAAGTAACTTGAACAATTTTTTCTAAGTGACATTCTTTACAGCATCCAAAAGCTGGAAGTTTCAATGTGAAAGAAAAAATGTAATTAAAAATATATATTTGTCGGGATTAAATGATTTTTCCCTAGAGGAATGTAAAAAAAGGGAAATAGCTTAACGAATGAAATAATTGGTGGATCGTTCACGCAAGTAAACGATTCAAATTCGAATGAGTTAATTGAACGTCCGCGATTGACTCTCGATAATTGCAAATTTCCATGTCAATCGGAAGTCACGAAACGTGCGAGAGAAAAAACGTGATAGGCCACGAAAGATAGTCGGTTCGTTCAACTCGAACGTGTTCCCCGGCAGGCTTTTTCCGTGACTCACGAAGAGAAGAGTCGCTCGCACACGCACGCGTAAAGAGACAACAAAAAAAAAGTTCTTATTCCCCACTGTGTGTCTGGATGGGAACGCATGCGCTTTTAGTGATAACCACAAACGCGCCCCTGTCGTCCCGTGGTCCTATAATGCGAACAATTCCGGTCGCATTTCGTCGCGAGACGAAGTACCACGGCGGGGCAAGGCGAGCTCCTCACGGGTGTGGTATTTCATGTTTTTTTCTCGTTACTACCCAGACATAAGAAAAACGGAATTCGAAACGTACGAGGAAAAAAAAGTCAAAAATTAACGAATCAACATATTTTTTCTGAGCGCAAAGTGAACGAGTGTAAAACAAGCAAAAGTCAGAGTTGATTTTCGGAAAAAGTCGTCTCCGAACATTTGGTAAAAGTGTTCAAAGATTCGTAAGTCGTAAAAAGAAATATTACATCTCCTATGAACTGAATAAAAGTCAGAACCAACATTATTTCCGGATTAGAAGCGGAAACAGGAACTGTCATTTCTGGCATATCATTTTTCAACTGCTTTCGAAGTGAACAATCTCGCGTGAACGGAAGGATAAAAAAAAACGTAAACATGCGCCGGGTCGGAACGGATGGTCACGCTGCTGAAAAAAATTCCAAGAACTTTTGAAATCGTGAAAATATTCGGTAAGCTCGATGCGATTAAACATTTTCTCCAGTAGTTCTATTCCTTTTTCCAATTACGAGCAAAACTGTTAACCGGTGACGTCATTCTATTTTGGTCCCTAACGAGACTCGATGACGTCGTCGGCCGCACCGGCTCCAAATATTTTTTTCCTCCTTTCTCCCATGCCTCTTCCCGTTCTCGACACTGTACTTCATCTTTGGTCCCTCTAACGTAGCACGCCTGAAGTACACTTGAAAAATCGATACGAGACTCTCGAACCTGGATGAAGTTCGCCCTCACCGTTAATCCATTACGATCGTATTTAAATTTCTTTCACTTCTGTACTGTTTTCTCCGCAGATTTTCGTATGGCAATAACCGAGACACGTGGACCAAAATGGTCGTGACAATCGAGGGATTAAACGTGGAATGTCCCTGAATATTGGACCAAATTGATGAAGAATTGAGAAAACTATTATCGACCAAAGGAAGTGAATTCTGAATAATCATGACGCAGAAAATATTCGCAAATTTTGATCGAAGTGGTTGAAGCATTGATAAGAAAGCTTCTCGAGGAAAGAGTAAGAAAAGAGCAGTCCAGAAGTTTGCAAAACTTTGAATCTTTCGAAGTTTTTACTTAAATTATTGAAAATTTGAAGAAAAATCATCTTCGTGGACAGAAAAATAATCAAATGAAAATAATGAAACGCGAAGTCCACTCGAAAAATCAGGACAAAACTGTCGAGGAAGAGTAGAACAACAGCCTTCAAAGATAGAGGGGGATAGAGAAAAGTCAATCCATAGAAAGCAAAATTGTGGTGCGATGCAGACCCGCATCGATGGAAAACTCCTCGTCCTCTACACATTACTCGTGCTTCAAGTCTTAATTGTTATGGTATACGTCGCTTCGACGCCAACTTCCGAATTCGTTGCAACGACCACGGGAACTCCCGTCAGTTTCGTTAACATAGAAACGAACCAGGTAATGAATTTTTCCACTTTTGTCCTCTTCTCGTCCCCATTGAATCTTTCGATATAAAAGATTTGAAGTAAACCGAAATGGGATCTGGACAATAATTCGTGGGAACCGATTGTTCGATGTTGTAAATTTTATCCGATTGTATTCGAGGTCGCGGATAAAAGAAACAAATGAATCAAATCGAAACGAGATATTTCAGTGAATCGAATTTCCGAAACCCAATTTAACCAGTTTAATATAAATCTGCGACTGAATATCATTGGGTTATTTTGAGGAAAAAAAAATTCCATAGTAACCGTTCCGATTGAATTCCAGGTGCTTCCAAATACGAAAGTGAATCGTAAATCGTCGCCAATTTATCAAACGATAACAGGAGAAGCGCGATTACAATATGTAAGAACGATGGACCTGTTCGAGGTGTACAATACAACATTATGCTGGAAATCGGGTTTGGACGAAGTGAGAATGCGAGACGAGAAGACGATGGACAGATGTTTGTGTAAGTTGGGTTGGCACGGTGCGGATTGTGGTCAACCGGAAGTGGTATGGCGTGCGATAATGGCGTCGAAGCAAACAATCAAATTGTCGCGTCGTCGTGCAGCCCGAAGATTGATATACACGTTCAACGTGAACGATTACAATTCAGCGATAGCGGAAGTGATAGTGGAAGAATTGTACCACGTTGTTGATTTCTTTGTGATTTGCGATTTGAGCAACGCCGAAGATAATTTTCGTCACAAGCTGAGCAAGGGATTAGTTGGTCCGCAACAGAACAAGATAATATACGTAAACGTGGCGGCGAAAGCGAGAAAACCATCCCGAGTTTTGTTCAAATATATCTGGGATCGAATAAATTCAATAGTGAAGAATATTCGTGACGACGACATCTACGTAACGACACAGCCTGAAGAAATATTGAATGCTCGTGCACTAATGTTTCTCAAGATTTACGACGGTTGGCCCCAGCCCATTGGTTTTCGTCTTCGTTGGTCGGTTTATGGCTTTTACTGGCAACACCCAGCCAAAACAATGATCAGCGTGGGTGCCAGCACAATTGGACTCGCGAGAGAATACTTCCGAACGAATTCCATGTTAATACGGCACGATATTGATGGCGAAGACAGCGAGAGGGATGTTTTGGGTCTTGTTATCGGCGATTTGAATCATTACGGTGGATGGTACTGCCACTATTGTCAAGCACCTGCGAACATCATTATGGGAATTCGTCATGATAATGTTAAATCGAAAATAGCCAAGTACGATAAAAATGTTGATGTTCCTTACGTCGAAGAATTGATTGGCACTGGCTTGTGGCACGATGGCAAAACTAATCTTTTGAGAGCTTACAAATCACGAGATTCGTATTTCGCCCCTGAGACTGTCTTAACGAATACTTGGAAATACGACTGGCTCGTTGACAATTTTTATGCCAAGTTGGATTATTACTGAATCTCCAGACTATCGAAAAACTGTGATATTAATTTGTACTCTCCCTATATTCCAATGTAAACTATTAGTTATGTATCGTTATTGTAATTATTCATATTATTATTGTATATCGATTAATGGAAATCATTGTATAACGAATTTATATACACCAAATTCATATGTTGAATTAAAAATATAAATGTTGAATAATTTATACATGTATAACGAAAATGCAATACTTTTTCTTCGTGCGGATTTCCATCCCTCGATTCAGCATGCCAAATCTATATCTTTTTGCAATATTTCTCTTAAATTTTTCCATCTTTTTTCTGTTTATAATTCCGTTTCATAAACTACAAAATGTCCTTCGTATTTGACTCTTTAGGTACAATTGTGATCTCGAATACTCGTGATTGAGCTCAAAGTTCGAAGTTATTTGAATATTATAAAATTCCTGCTTTTGTTGCTTTTTGCTCGGGAAAATTTTTTTTTTTTCATCACGCATTTCTTGCTAAAGATTCAAAAATTTTTTTCAATCTCAATTTATAGTTTGACCCTCAACCTCTACAGAGACAACTCTAACGTTTCAGAGAAAACTTTTTTTCCTTTGTAGAGTCATTGTCATTAAATTTTCATCAAATGTCGTATCACTGTATACCATCGTCTCTGTTATTGAAGAACAAAGAAAATAGTGTATGAATAAACTTTATTTAGCAGCTCTCGGTAAGACTTTATTATATAAGACTATTTTTTGTAGCAGTTGACCTAAAAAAAAATCATGTTTAACCTGTTTCAAACCATTTATTGATTTGATCCTGCGATACTTCATTTTGAAATATTAAAAAAAATGGCTCGAATTTTATGCACTTGAGCATGAAATTCTGTTTTATTTTCACTGAAAATTCAAATGATTAATATAAATGTCAATGACTATTTTTAGTTGAAAATGACAAAGTTTTTCACTACGAGTAAAAATTGACAAAAATCATTTTCGTCTATATTCCATACAATTCGATAATAAGAAACAGAAAAATTATGCTATTCATTTTGAAAAAATAAAAATTAGGTATTTATTGGATGAATAAATTCGAATAATTATAAATAGCTCAATCGTCGATTGTCACTCTTTATTTAATGCAATTTTTCTGTACTCACCAGTTGTGTCTGAAGAGAGCGAATGAAGTGGTAATATAGGGAATAATGAAATACATGGAAAACTGATGAGCTTTCCAGGCAGCTCCTCCGAGTTCCCCCAAATTGAAAATCAAAATGCTTATTGCAATGATTAGGCTCTGTCCAACTTCTAGACCGTTTATCCCAGCAAGAATGTTGATGGCATTTGTACAAAATACAGCGAGCATTCCCATATAAACGTAGTACAAGAGCCATAAATCCACAGAAAAACCAAACCAAGCTCTTAATGGTTTTGGCACTATTATCAAAGTTGAATTGTAGTTCACATAATAAACCATCAACAGGGGCAACGAAGCCACACTGGGTAATAACAGTTTGTGTCTCCACCTGAGATCTAGTACATCATCAGCAAAACCCAGTAGCAGCATACAGCAGATTGAGAGAAGAGCGGCTAAAAATTCCACAAACTGAAACATCAATATTAGAACATACAGAAAAAAAATCAATTTCCTCAATATCAAAATTTGAGTTAAATTGTGCTTACCTCATTGTGTGGGAAATTTGCATTCTTGAAAATATAATCAGTAAACGGTATGGGAATAAATAGGAACAGCGTTATCAGAAATATGCAACCACTGACAACTCCCAAACCTTCGGGTCTGCAAGAGAAAAACGCAGACATAGTTATTGAATTTCAATCCCAAATAATTTGATTTTCAACCTGCCACCACACACACACACATACGGGTATAAAAGCAGATATGAGAGCTATTCATTCTGTATAAATTCTTTTTATCATTATACATTTTATATTTAACAAGAACCATAAAAATATTTTCAGTTTTTCAGATGAATTATGAAATTTCGAACGAAATTCCTCGTGATTCGTATTTATCGAAATTTCGAATAAAAACTGTTTAATATTCTGATATTTTCAGTTTCATTGACAAGTAGTCGGTATTCTGTTGTTAAAATTCGAATCAACTTTCAAGGTTAAATTTATCGTTATAAGCTCATCAATATTTAACTTTCTTAAACAAATGAAAGGGATTTTTTTTTATCAATAAACAATATCCGAAAAGTTTAATGAAATAAAAAACAACCCACACAATTACTCACACTTTGCCGCTTTCTCTCTTATTCATATCAACTCCATAAAGGTTAGCTTTGATAAACATATCTTGGAGTTTTGGTATCAGTTGAACGGTCACAAAAAATGCAAAAGCAGACATTAAAACATTCACACCGACAGGAAAAACAATTTTCCAAGTATCGTCGTGTATTTCCATTTTTTCAAAACACTTCACAATATTACACCGTTAAAACTAATATTAAAAAACTGAAGAAAGAAACGCCGGCTTTTCCCAGATGTGTTCGAAACTTCGGTATAAAACCATGCAGATATGTTCTCTGATAAAACTTGACGTGGCTGAATTCACGTTATATACGTTTAATTTCTCCACTGAATTCCACACAATGGTATAAAATTAATGTTACAATTCATCGTACAAACTTTTCATTTTCCACGTGCAGTTTAGTGAAAATTGAATTTGGCAATAAACTGAATGAAAACAGTGAAGTGATTTAAAGAAAAAAAAAAACATCGATGAGCGAATTCGGTCAAAGCGCAACAACGACCCAACGACCAACGACAATCCCCCACGACCCCCACACGATACGACGATACACCGAAATATCAGCTGATTACAATTGTCACACCGACAACCGACTTGACACGCGGAAATTCCCGCAATCTTTCCACTCTGCACGGTGAACACGCTTGCGATATTTTACATCACGTAACGACATCACAAAAATTCTGCCTTTTAAAGATAATTTTGCATTGAATGTCTGTAATTCTTCGATAATCGTTAAATATATATTTTCGAATTGTGTAATAAGTTTGGTTAAATATACGGTAACATTTGTTATTTCGCTCAGTGAATATCTTTTTTCACGATCCATGATTTTCTGGAGCTCTGTAATTTGAATTGACGCTTTTGGTTATTCGGTTTGATCATAACCTTAAAAAGCCGTGTACCAATCTTAATTCAAATTTCTCAGGCTAGTTAATTTAATTAAACTCATGCCTAATTGATCTAAAATAAAGCAGCAAAAACCTGATGTAAGTTTTTGTAGAAACGAATTCTTCAACATTACTGATTATTATTTATTAAATTACAGATATCCGTGATCAAATTTTTCAGTAAGGCCAAAAATGGACAATGAGAAGCAGAAAGATGAAATTGTTGCGCTGGAAAGTATATACAATAAGGAAGAATTTTCGTATCGTGAGGTAGAGGAGAGATATGAGTGTACATTGAAAATATTTATACGGTTACCAGATGGTTACCACTTAGATTACAAAGATATAAAAGTGCAAGAACAACAAATAACAGAAGTTCCCATATCACATTTACCACCTCTGGAACTTCACATCTCTATGCCAGAGGATTATCCGTCCAAATCACCGCCAAAATTCACTCTCTGTTGTTCATGGTTGCAACACTCAATGCTGTCTAAATTGTGCAGAAAGCTGGATGAATTGTGGAAAGAGAATGCAGAGCAAGAGATAATATTTACATGGATAGCTTTTTTGCAAGATGAAACGCTGAATTATCTTAATATACAAGATTACTTGGACGTTAGCCGATCGTACTCTACGTACTTAGAGAACATGGAAAAAAAGAGAGAAGTTGCAGAAAACAAAGGAGAAAGTAAAATTGGATCCGAAGGAAATGTTGGATCAGGACAAATTCAAAAACCCCAAACTACAAGAAAAACGATCCAAAAAAGACGTTGGCGCAAACAAAATAACAGAAGACCGATTGATTCAAGAGCGTTTGTCAACAGGTCTATAAATACAAATCCTGTACAATTGCTGGTCGATTATAATGAAAAACGAACTCGCATTGAATTCAAAAAAAACTTTTACAAATGCAATATTTGCTTTAATGAGAAATCCGGTGAACAAAGCACTGAATTTACACCGTGCAAACATGTCTTCTGCAAGGAATGCATTCATGGCTATTTGACATCAAAAATTACGGATGGGAATGTTAAAAATATTTGTTGTCCTGAAGACAAGTGCACTTCTGAAGCTACCCCTGGTCAGGTAATTATTACAAACAAATTTATGACAGGAATATTAACTCGATAAAAACTTGATTAGTTTTTCCATGTTTGCAGAAATCTTGGAATATTTCAAATGTTTGTTACGAAGAAACAGGATAAGTTTTTTGCTTGATCGTTTCTAGGTAAAGGATCTTGTAAGTGCGGACATGTTTGCCAGATACGATTCGATACTTCTGAGCGTCACGTTAGAAACGTTGAACGATATTATTTATTGTCCGCGACGACATTGTCAATATCCCGTCAGTCGAGAACCTGATGAAAAATTAGCGAATTGTCCTGCATGTCGATACGCTTTTTGTGTTGACTGTAAAATGGTCTACCATGGAATTGAACCGTGCAAAATGAATTCAGGTACGAACAAAACAATATTTTATTTCTGTCATCATTGCATTTTATTTGATCCTTTTTAATATGATATATATTTGTAAAAATTGTAGATGAGAAACAGAAAATCCTTGCTGAATATCAAGAAGCATCGCCTGAAAGAAAAATTGAAATGGAACGATTGTACGGGAAGAAACAACTGCAATCGTTGGTTGATAACGCAATGACCCAAAATTGGATCACAAACAACAGTCGTCATTGTCCTCATTGCAACGCAACGATCGAGGTTGGACTTAATTTTCTATACCTTTCAGAATTACTTTCATATTTCCTTTCGGTTGTTGAATATTTACAAGAAAAATGTGTTCAAAGAATCAAGACATCAAAATAAAAAGAGATTGTACACTGCATCAAATTTTGAATAATCAGACATTTTTCAATTACAATGATACAATAATTACTTTTAAATGTTTCAACCATTAAAAATTTTCAAAAAATTATCTAATCCATATAACATTTTTTGCTATTGCGACCGCATAAGTTTCAATGATTCACCAAATTGATTTTCAGAAATCTGGAGGATGCAATAAAATGACCTGTGGCCGTTGCAAAACGTACTTTTGTTGGACTTGTGGAGTTCGGCTCAATCCTGAAACGCCTTACACGCATTACAAAGATCCCAATTCCAGATGCTTCAACATGTTATTCGTCGGATTAGTGGACGACGAGGAAGACGAAGACGATGTCGAAATCATATTTCTACCGTTTTCGGACTCCGAGTCAGAATCCGACGACGAAGATTACGATGATGATTTATGAGATCTTTCTTAACTTATCACCCCCCCCCAAATCTTCGATTTCAGGTGAAGCGAATTACAAAAGATCTCACGTTTCAAAAGAACTTCGACCGATGGAAAAATCTAAATATATTTCACTGAGAAGAATCGCAAATCATGAAAAGCTACTAAAACTATTTGTCTATAAAAACGTTTATGCATAAAGAATTATTATTTTTTTTTTATTCATTTGATTATATTAGTGAAACACTGTTAAAGTTGATCGTTTGTATCACGAAGCCATTCGTTTATGTATTGTTTGTAAATTATTGTAACTATTCTTAAATCTAATGAAATTCGAACTGAAAAAAATGATTGCTGATATTTGTAGCCAAGTAAATTATTAATGTCAGCTTTTTCTGGTAGTCCAAAAAATACTCACTGATTTTCAATTTTTATATTTCAAGTCTTTCAAAAATACCCATTTATTACATCAAAATTTATAAAAGCATTTACTTTTATCATCTTCAACATTAGAACGAAGTTTTATTATGTATTATATTACAATCCATAAATGTTATTTGAGTTAAAGTTTTCTATAATACTGTTGTCCAATCTGACAAAACAAAAATATCGAGCCCAAAGATGAACGCATCAATGTGGCAAAAAAATTACGAATCAATTTTTTTTTTACTTGAGCGCACCCGTACAATGTTGAGATCCCCACTTAATCTCCCTATCACCTCTTATACATAATTTGCGAGTTTCTGTAAAAAACGTTTCATTTTTCGACAAGCGGAAATACTGAAAACAGAATATTTGGAACGAAATGTGTTTTGTTGTCAAACTTCCTTAGGCTTTTTATGGTTCAAATAACTGAAAAAAAAAATTGCATCAAAGACGTTCTTTAGATATCTCCATTTCTTCCATTCATCCAACCAACTTTAGTTCTCGATATAGAATTTATGCTTTTGTCTGAAATTCTAACTGAACGAGGATTCCGAAATTTCGTATGTGTTACAACAATCTAAAAAAATCTAAAGAACGTTTTTTTAACTAAAATGAGTTGGGTAATTCTTTCACGAGATCCCTGCTCTCGATTTGACTAGAAAATTTCAAAAACCAAAAAAAAGATTCTGAAATTTTCTTTTAAAGATTACTGAAATTTTCTAAATTTTTTTGCAGTTTTTACAGAACAGCAGAATATAAATATGAATGTCATTTGTTTTCAAAGAAAACATTTATCATCATAGACTCATTACCACACCCATCCCATCGCTCATAATATCCAATCAAACTTTACAATCTGCTCTTCGGTGTGTCATCCATGAATTTCCTCAAATGAGGTGCAATGATTTCAGGATTATTATTGTGTACATCGTGATTACCACTAACTTCGACCAGTGTAAAATTGGCACCCAACATTGTTTTTGCATCAATAATATCTTCGTTGGTGTATGATTTGTCAAGCCAGGACCATTCGGCATAGATCAAAAGTACAGGTATTTTCAAGTTTTTAAAAAGTTCCTGGTAGTGTTTCAAATCTAAAAGGGGATTGACGAATTCTCTCAATCGATAATCACGACTAAACTTGAAGAGATTTCCAACCTTGATTCTTCCTCTTTCTAATAGAGCTTGTGCTGCTTCACTGGTTAGTGCAAAATTTCTTCTAAACTTGAGAGCGTACAGCATTTCATCTTCTGTATAAAGCGGCGCTTTGTCGTTACTGATTGATCGGATTACTATTTCATGCAACATTTTAATCCTCTTTGCTATGTCCTTGGGTCTTATTGGTACTGGTATAAGTCCATCCAGACAAGCTATTTTGGTTATCCTTCCAGGATATAATATACTTGTGAGAAGTCCTAATTGTGCTCCAAAACTGTGACCCACATAAATACAATTTTGCCACTGCAGTTTGTCAAGTATAAGTCTTATTGCCAACACATAATCAAAAAAACCAAGTAGTGTTCCTGATGGAAATGGAGAAGAATATCCATGACCCGGTAAATCAACAACTACGTAGTAAAAATTGTTCGGCAAGAGGAGAAGCAGTCTATCGAAGGCTCCAGCGTTGTCCAATGTTCCATGAACAAGTAAAGCACGTTTTCCACTTTCCATGCCCCATGTTTTTGCAGCTATGTGTCCCCATGGAACTTCCAATTTAATGTCTCGTAAATATTTGGGTGGATTCATTTTTATGCTTTTCAAATATTTTTCACTTGCTCTATAAAGTAAAAAGTGCAGTTTTTGAGTATTTTTTCGAACAATGCTTCTATGGATTGGATGGTAAAAAATGATTGCCCATTATGTCAATTAATTCTTTTGACATGCAAAAACACGTACGAAAATCAATTTTTTACAATGGAGAATTTTTTCGTGCAACTATTTTTGACTTTTCCAATGAGATCTGAATATATTTTCTATGGTTACAAATCGACAAGAAAAGATATGACTTACTTTCGATAATTACAAATGAAGTGTTTTCAACAATCAACAGAGTTTGTACTGCAATATTAAATTTATATTTCACCTGTGTTAAAAATATTCCTGAAGTATTTAATATAATAATACGATATTCTTGAAATTCAGTCTAGTCATGCGAACAAAATGCGCATGACTATAGACTGCGAGTTTCCATTTTTATTATTCCAGCAGATTTCTGCATTTTGTTTCCTAGATAAAAATTCTAAAAATTATTGAAAAAAAAAAACATGAGAATTTTCCTACAAAAGTATTTACTGCTCTGTAATCTGAAGACTCCATTTCATTTGTTATTTTCATTTTATCAACATGAAACTGCAATAAAGATGGATTCTTGAACCAAGTGGGGAAGAATTTTGAAATTATCGAAAATATTAGTAAATTCGATGTGTCATTGTTTCTTCAAAAATATATAATATATATATATCATTACTGGATAATTAAAGATCAAAGTTACCAACCTTACCGACTGACATGAGAGCAAGAAGAATAAGAGAGAGAGAGGAGAGAAATAACTGCAAATTCCATCATTTCGCAAAACGATTTTCTGAAAGAACGCGTATAATCGAGATATTCGAAATTTAGTCCATTTTTTCAGATTTCCTAAGTGGATAACAATGTTTAATTACATTAAATTGAGAAAAATTTTGACGTTTTAACTTCTCAAGCGATTGGTCCCTCCATTATTATGATTTGCGAAATGGATACGATGGATACTAAAGCAAGTGGCAGCACTTTCGACCTTTGCTCAGCAGTATGATTACTTACAGTTGGTAAGTTATTTTTTAAAAGATCCTTTTTAGAAAATACAACCTATATTTCTTCGTTCGTACTTCACATAAGCAAGCTTTATAATGGAATTGCCATCACAATTTAATCGATTATTGCATGTTCATATATAGTCGTAGATTAAAAATCGGTACGGTCAGTACCTATATTGCTGTCGCGTATTTCATTTCACTATACAAAACTGCCGCTGCAGTGCTAATAAGCCATTTTTCTTCCTATTTTTTGATATAAAGCGATTTTTCACTTTATCATTATTATTATCATCGAGCTGACGACCGCTATCAACAGTATCAACACGACTACACAGAAAAATTCGAGTCTATAAAAATAAGTAAACTTTTGAGTCGAGTTGTGTGTGAAATAAAATTGTGCGGGACTTCGTTTGTCAAACGAAGTTTGTTAATCGTGTTGAATCATGGCTGGCTCTGGTGAAAATTGGTGTCTCATTGAGAGTGATCCTGGTGTTTTTACAGAATTAATTCGAGAATTTGGTAAGTGAAGCGTTCTTTTATTGTTTGTGATGGAAAAAATCAACATATCACGAAGTTTTGAAAAACTTGGGGTTGAAGCGTTATTGTTGCTTCTCCGTTTTTTAACCCGTCATTTCATTGTTCTTCCAGGGGCAACAGGAGCTCAAGTCGAAGAATTATGGTCCCTAGATGACGATCAATTTGATAATTTAAAGTAAGAATTTCATCTACTTGCACATGATCTGACATAACTGCATAAGTTGAAGAGGTTATGAATGACACAAAATATGAACTTTCGAAAATCCACTATCATTAAAAAATTTTTGATAACCATTTCAACTAATCTCATTTCGTAATAATAAAAAAAGTCAACTGCTTTCGTACGTATGAACGAATGATTAATGTATCTTCCAGGCCGATCCATGGTCTAATATTCCTATTCAAGTGGGTTCAAGATGATGAACCTGCTGGAACTCTAGTTCAGGACAACAGATTAGATAAAATATTTTTTGCCAAGCAGGTAAGGAGTTTATTACAAAAAAGGAAAAAATTCCTGTGATTCTGTGAAGTTTGATTTGAAAAAAAAATGTAACTGAGGAAAATTGAGTAAAAATTTATTATCTAGGTGATAAACAACGCCTGTGCGACACAAGCAATAGTCAGTGTTTTGTTAAATTGCAAACATCCAGACATATCACTCGGTCCCAATCTCCAGGCCCTCAAGAACTTCTGCCAAGGTTTTGATGCTGGAATCAGTGGATTGGCTCTCAGCAACTCCAATGTGATAAGAAAAGTTCACAATTCCTTTTCAAGGTATTCTATTGTTGGAACAACAATAAAAAATCAATATTCTTTACTCCTTTACATTAAATAACTGTCAAATTTCTTTTAATGCTTTTTGAAAAATCTTAGTTCACAATGAGAAAAATTAATTTTTTTTTCAAAATGAATTTTTATTATTAAATTTTTTTAATTTTTGGAATAATGTTTTGTTCAATTCATTCAAAGAAGTGATTCCGTATCTGCATACAACTACAATCATTCACAGGCAAACTCTTTTTGAATGGGATTGTTCAAAGTCGTCCAAAGACGAGGATGTTTTTCATTTCGTTAGTTATCTTCCAATCGATGGTCGGCTTTATGAGCTCGACGGCCTTAAAGAGGGTCCAATGGATCTAGGCCCGTGTCCACCCGGTGATCAATGGGTACAAGCTGCGAAGCCAATCATTCAAAAAAGAATAAACAAGTAAGCGTCGAATGAAGGAAAATTCAATTATTCTAGTATATCTCGATTCTGTTGTGAATGTGAGATAAACCTTCTACAAATTTTGAATATAATCTTTCATGGGTTACAGAATTGAATGAGTTTTTTTGTAAATCGTAAAATGAATCAGTCGCAAAATAATAAAATCACTCAATTTCGAGTATAGAGATACACTGCAGGTCTGCCCTGGCGATCGTAAAATTATCTTTCTAATCCTTAGCTTCAAGACGCTGCCGTGTTTTCAGATATATTTTATTTGATTGTTTCAGATACAACGAGGGAGAAATCCATTTCAATTTGATGGCCATAGTTTCCGATCGTAAAATGCTTTACGAGCGACAAAAAGCGAACGTTTGTGAGCCGTTGGAAGTAGCACGACTGGAATCTTTGATCGAAGAAGAAATCAACAAGTCGAAACGTTATAAAATCGAAAACATTCGTAGAAAACACAATTATCTACCATTGATAATGGAATTGCTCAAAGTTTTAGCGAAAGAGGGTAAGCTCGTGCCACTCTTTCAAAAAGCCAAAGAACGTGCGATTGAAAAAGAAGCGAGAAAAAATAAAGTTTAATACAAAGCTTTTCTGGATTTTGTAAGGGAGCATTTTCATTAATTAAGGAGTATTTCATTGGATAAAGATGTAAAATTCTTCTCGCGTTGGCATATAAATTGTCGATAATTTTTTAAATAAATTTACTTTTACGTATTCGAAGTGGTGTTTTAATATCAAGGATTTTGATTACACTCGATATTCTCTGAATAACATAAAAGTCAGATGTCCTTATTTACAGAACAATGTCATCGTCGTTCACATTTCCCGAATACGATTTAATCGTCTCCATGTCTTCCACCAAGAACTCAGCCTTTTTGTTATTGTACTTAATTCGTGGTAGACATTTGTCTCTCTGTAAGCTTGCCAACTGCTTGACTTTTACCGTTTGCAGCCAAACCATAATTCCTGTCAATCAAACGTTATTCTTGTTAAAAAAAAATACTACAATACCATTCCAAAGACTTTCCTGCACAATTGTTTTTGTTCTCGTGCTACGTATAGAGTGCGATTTTAGAGTAAAAAAAAACTACGTATAAGGAAAATCAGGCACGGAAAGGTCAAGGTTCGATTTTTCGAGATAAAAATGTAAAATCTTCTGATAAGCAATGATTTTGTTCAATGGATGACATTATTATTCATTTTTGTAACGCTCAATATTCAAACAATGAAATTCCAGAATCTGATCTTCTAAAGGGTGATTTAATTGTTTGAAATGGAGAATAAGAGATTTTTTAAATTATGTGAGGATTTAATCAAAGATAAAAATTAAATGAAGTGAACATTGTGCTCAACCATTTTCCGAATCGATCGAATTCGCATACATACGGTAATGATTTTGAAACGACACTTTATACTCACTTTTAAAATTACGAGTTTGTAATGTCTTGGAGGTTTGGGCTGTTAAATGATTAAAAGTTCTCCGTAAAAAATACGTCGTCAATCCATCAAAATATGTTAGTACATGTTGCCACTTTATGTCCATGGAATGTGCAATTTTCGACGAATAGATACTGAAAAAGATAGATATTTAGAAGAGCCACTTTTCTGAAAAAGTGTTTAAAGAAATTCTTTCCTCAGGTTAAAAAAAAAAATACTTACTGCTCTATCAGTTTTATTTTAATTTCATTCAAATAAATAGGCTGCGCAGAAAACAATTGTAGATGCAATTGTTGTTCCCAGAAACGCGAAAGTAATTGCCACTGGATTTTTATTTTCTGTTCCATTTTTATCCACACGACTTTTGGTATAAAGGCGTCTTTGAGTTCCATCAAATCTTCGCTCAGGGTAACATCGAGAAGGGTCCTCACATATTCTTCAACCAGACATAAATCCCACTCGACTTTGGTCAACACTGAAACGAAAAAGTGATGAAGTACTCGTTCTTAATGAATTTTTTTCTCATTGGACCATGTTTTTGAGACTTGGAAAAATTGGAGAATCGTTTGGAAATTTCTGTTTGCTTGATTTTTCATCATGACAATTTCGAAGAGTATTTTTAACATATTCTCAGACGGATAATGCAACAAGTTTGTTTTCTCATCCGTGATATGAAATGAGATCGACGCTTTTTCTTAATTTCAAATTTTGCTGAAAACTCGAAAGAAATCGTTGCAGATGAGAATTTTCAGCCAAATTTCTGTGGGAGCCAGAGAATTTCAAAAAAGAATTAAATGTATTTAGCATGCGTTTGCAATGTTTGAAAACTGCCATGTTACCATCTTTATTTTTCGGTGAAAAACATTTCTCCTCCAATTTTTTATACCGCGAGTAAATGGACTGTCTTTTTCTCCCCAGTACTTTAGAGAGGTTGAAACATTTTTTGTCTGAATTTTCGGATGAACTATGCAACATGTAAGCCAGAATTTTGGTATCTTCATCCGACGTGTATCTAAAAAAAAAAAAAAAAACAGATCAAAACAAACCTCTTATCGCATTGATTACTACTAACATTATTGACACAATTCAAAAAATTAAATTCCACCTGAATCCGTCGTGACAAGGTTTTAGAAAAAGCCGCCTAAATCTGTTGTAAACGCTGTACAATGGTCGATTCGGTAAACCATCAGCTAAATATTGCGCAAATTTTCGTCTTTCTTCCAAACACATTACAAGTTCATCGGCATGCTTAAAGCTCAGAAATGGTTCGTAATTTGCAGGATCCCAATCGTGATTCTCAAATATAGAAAAGAAGAAAACGGTTATTCGGTAATCATACTTTGTTCTAAAAATTATAAACGAATATTCTTTTCCTTAATTTTGTTACTTGAATATCAGAATGGCCGCATGAAGTTAAAAAATATTTTACCTCACAGAAAGCTTTCCAGTTTGCCTTGATTTTTTGGTCTTCTAGGGAAGTGTAATTATCTTTGTTGAGAGGAGCGAATTGCAGGAACTGTTTCCTTTCTTCCAACGTGAGATGTTTCGATGTTGCTTTTTTCCCTATATTGTGCTGAGGTAAAACATCGTGCCTCAGTTTGATTACGAGATTTTTCAATATCTGAAACGAAAGATTATGTTTAAATGACTTCAGCTTATAACATTTGCACATTTTCAAATTCAGGGAGGACTTCTTTTATGAGAAACTCAATATGACTATGATCAAGAAACTTTTTTCAACATTGATTTTCAAATATTTCTCAAGAAATATTTTGCAACCATAATGATACTTCGAGTGAACGTTTCTGTGGTCTGAAACCCGAAAAATTAAGACAAGAAACATGCGACAGAAGTTTATTGAAAATATTAGTTTTGCAGTCCACTAAACTTTCGGAGGAATCCAATTTTTCTTTATCGTTTCAATAGTTTATGTCATTTTTTAATCGGCGGGTAAGAAAATCAATGAATAATGACAAAAACTCAAACGACAGAATGATTTTTTCAAATTTCTCGATCATAATCGGAATATCGATTGCGGAGTTGAACAAAGCGGTTGTTTTTCAATTATTTTTCACTTTTCAAACACCAGAAACATTCGACTGGAGTATTAAACGGTCGAAAAAAACATAAAAAGTTGTACAGAATCTTGAGCTTCAATTTTTATCAAGAAATTCTCACTTCGGAAGTTTCTTCCGGGAGATTCGCAGTTTTTTCAGCTTCTTTGATTTTCTTCGAGATTTTGGAAGCTTCGACAGTGAAATCTACGTTGCTTTCCAGTTTTAGCAATTTCGACAATGATGGCGATTGCATTTTTGATTTCCCATTGCTTCGACGGCTTTTATTATCTTTTTCCTCGTTTTTAATGCCGTTGGACTTTTTCTTACTTTTTGGCATTTGTTTTGAAGAGCTCGGTTCATTCTGGTCCGATAAAGATTTGCGGGGAGATTGTCGAGAACGAATTAGATATTTCTCAATTCCGCTGAATTTTTTAGTTGCTTTTTTGTTCGAATTATTCACATTTTTTTTCGTCTCTGAGCTCGATGGGGCAATGTTTCCGATCTTTGCAACTTGCTTCATCAAGAATTTGTTGGAAACTCGTGGACTTTTCCGCATCGAGTTTTTGCCAACGTTTAATGTTTTCTTTACTTCAAAATGCAGCGGATCCTCCATAGTCTGTTCGTGAAAACCACTCGGATCTGGATGGTCCACAGGTTCGTCTTTGATTTCCAAAGACGAAGATGAAAAAATTCTCGATAAAATTTTGTTATTCGTCAATTCGTTCGATTCTTCGTAATTGTTCAATAATTCAATTGTTTCGAAGGTGAAATTCGTCACGTCGCACATTTCTGCTTTCAAATTTTCAGACATTTGTTCATAATCGCAGTGAGTGATGCAACAATTCAACTCCTGGGACAAACCCTTCAGAGGACTGGAAGAGACCAATTCACTTTGCTTTGTATGCAATGGTTTTATAAGTGATTTTGAATGTGAATCAATTTTCTGCTGTCTCGACGCATTTATTTTCTGCTTTCTGGGTGAAACAGCGTTCTGATCTTTTGGTAAAATGGTTTGTTCCGGAAAAACGAGCTTTGAAAGCTCGTTTTCCAGTCTTTCCATCAAGTTGTTTTCTTGCTCACTTGATGAATTGTTTTCCTGCTCTTTCAATAGGTCTGTTCCTTGCTCTTCTGACGAGTCCAACTTCTGTTGCTTTTCTGAGACAATTCCATACCATTCCAATGGCGAAATTTTTCTTTTTGCCGGTTGTGATGAAGCTGCACTCTTTTTCTCGCTGCTTATCTCAGATGTTATCTCTGGTAAGACACTTGGGGAATGACTTTGGTCGTTATTCTTGATCGTTGCAAAGTCACTCTCCTGATTTTCATTCAACTCAGTTCCAATCACTATTGATTTTTTAGCGGACAAACTTCGCAGCTCATCCAATTTTTGCCTCAATCGTGAATTTGTAGAGTTCTGTGAACTCTCTACAAAATCCTCATCCTGAGATTTCTGAGGTGAGTAGGGATTGTGAGATTTGGAAGCATCAAGTTCAACCTGGAAGTCAACAGAAAAATTATCCTACTTTGCAATAAAATAAAATCATAAAGACTGGAGTCTTTATGATATAAAGATTGAGTTTCTAATTACCTGATTCGAATCTATTGATTCTAAAATTTCAGGTGCTGTTTCAAAAGATTTTTCATTTGTTTTTGTCTTAATTGAACTCGACCTCTGATCTATAACATTAGTATCTGCAAAAGGCGTTTCAAGAATGTTTTGATTGCCTTGAAAATGATTAATGGTGAGATTCTCCTGAAGCACCCTATGGCCCAAAACTTCATCACCAGTCAAAGGAGCGATGACGTTCTTTGAAGATTCGAGTGTTTCAAAAAACCATGAAGTAGAATCACAATTTTTTTTTGAACTCGGATGAAAACTCCTTCGTGGCTTAGCAGAACCCAAAGATCGACCATTTCGAGAAAGAAATTGATCTCTCGTTTGGCTTTTATTCTTTTCATGGCTTCGACAGTGTTTCAACAAACTTATTCGATTTTTCATTTTCAAAGATTTTATATTGTCAGGGGATTTTAACAAATTTTCATCGTTGTATTTATCATTTTTCACATGAAGAGAGTTTGTTACTTTATGAGCATTTGTCTCGTTTTCTGCTGTCATTTCGAATTCGTGTTGAATCAGGTCTAATATGGCCTCGTAATCACTGCCAGTTTTTAAAGGACTTGCAAATTCCATCGCGTTCTCCAATACGCTGAGATTAAATTCGTCCGATCTCATTGTGCGATATTGAAAATTTTAGATTTTTTGAAAATACTGATCGTCACACCTCATCAATTTATATTGTTTAAGAAACTAATCACTTTTATCCCGGTCCCACGATGTATAATGCTCAGGAAAATTTTATTCAATCACTTTGATCGTGAATTTAAGTATATATGACCCCATTGTTTATTTATAAAATTTCCGACATTTCTCGGTGACGAGCACGTGTTGATCGAAGTCATCGAAGCCTACCATACAGCAGTAACGGGGT
Source organism: Venturia canescens (assembly GCF_019457755.1). Lineage (NCBI taxonomy): Eukaryota > Metazoa > Arthropoda > Insecta > Hymenoptera > Ichneumonidae > Venturia > Venturia canescens. The sequence goes on from NC_057426.1 coordinate 11,028,643, forward strand.
AATGGTATATAGTAATATAAATCATAAACATGCATATAGGGATGGTGCAAGTAGACTTCCGCGCCACTAGTGATGAAAAGTGAAAGCTTTTGGGGGTCTTTTATCATTGGGTATGGCGCATATTACCACATTACCCACCGTGCATATCCCCCATTGAAGTTTTGCATTGGCATCACTGGGCTTGAACATGAAGATTCATAGAGAGGCATGATACTGATAGAAAATATGTTTCTGTTTTATCATTCGTTGAAAGTGAATTTAGTACAGATAGAGCGTCGGGTTGTATTTTTTGGAGTCAGCAGTGCTGATCACTTGCTAATTCAAATATTGAAGTGCTCCATGAGCGAATATGAATTAGTACGATTAAAGAAAATCACGTTGGATTTTTATTACGGGAATAATAAATATTCATATATATGTACATCAGTCATGCACTAACAGTTTGTATATACACATGTGACTTGATGAATCGAATATATTTATTTAACATTCACTTTTGTTTACCAAGAAACATTTTTGAACATATATATATGTACATCCTATATATAATATAACATTATATGTATATCTGTCGGAATTTTTGTCTGATAACGCGTCTCTTTGTTCAACAAATGTGTACGCCGAGATTCAAAACGATAAAAGTTGTTATTAATCTCTCTGTGAACAACAAAAGATGAACTATGGGGAATTTGCATGGCGCAAATTCCTAATCGCCATGTCGCAAATAAAAAAATATTAATTAAAATTTGATAAAAATACCTTAATATATAAATATTAGAGCGCCACAAATAGTGTATAATTTAATGGATGATCATAATTTATTCAACGGTTCGGTACATACAATTTTGTGTATTGATAATTATGGCAATTAATCGGTGAATATGTACGAATGGATTTTGGATAATTCGTTCAGTTTGTTTTCGTTCTTCACGTGTTTACGTTTTCACCCGTTTACGCTTGGTCGTGTTTGGACTATTCGCTATAGCGTAGTAGCAGAGCAGAGTGGGGATAGAGGCGTTCGGTCAGCCAGCGGGAGAGAGGGGAGACGGGCGGAGCTCGAGACAGGAGAGAGGCACAACACGTTCGCTAGTTCGCTTCACTCACCGCCCGGCGGGCGTAGGGTGAGGACTGGCGCGAAACGTGAGCGTGCCATTATCGCCGTTATCGCTACGCATTGTACATTCCAGTGCATTGAGAAAACGGGGCATGAAATACGACACGTGGAATTCTACTTTATCCTGAATGACTAAAATAATCTTTTTTTACGATTTAATTTTTTTCAATCAATCGATAAACAAATAAAATAGAAACCAATAAAAATTGGTAGCGTTCATAATTTTATCAATTATTGTAGCTTTAACAGTTATTTCATAATTTTAACAGTAAATTCAATCTCGCTGAAGCAACTGATCGGTCATCTAAATTACAAAATAAAAGAACTTAAGATCGTGCGAATCGATAAAAGACACGAAAACACAACGTAACGAATATTAAAGTTGAAATTTAATAAAAAATAATGATTCGCTCCTTGTCAATATAAATTTTTTTCTTTAATTTCTGAGATTCCTTTTTTGACGCAACTATATAGATAAGCCGATAGGGAAGTCCTCGCACTCGATGTTATTATTATTACAAAATTTGCACATGAATGAGTATTTATAAAATTTTGGTAATTCGTGAAAAATAGTATCGAGGCAAGGGCCAGTAACAGAAAGAGTTTTGTGACGCCTGTAATATAGCTTCGAGAGTCTTGTGTATGCTCGCACGCGCGCGTGTCCGCAAGCGAGCTAAGATGCAAGCATACCCCGAGCAACGCAACGCAAAGCAAAGCACCTAACGCACGGTCCTAAAGCCATGGGGTTGTCGGCAAGCGAAAACGGACAGTCAGTAAATCTACTCCATAGCGGATAGTTTGACACAGTTCCGAGCTCGATACAGTTTCTGTATCACTTTGAAGTCGCGCAGGCAAGATTCCATGCAGATAAGTCGGAGTTGCAAACGCTGCACGCTAAGCAACGCACGCAACGCGTATAACCGCAGCTATGTACAGCATTACGAATAGTTTTTACTATAGTCAAATGCTAACAATAGGACGCGAGCAACCGACCACGCGTGCACGCACGCGGGCACACTCGATTCTCTATGAAACGGTGGTACAGGTTTTGTCACTACAATTGTTTCTGTTACTCGACATATTGGCTTATCCATTTGCGCAAAAACGGTTTTCTGGGGAAAAAAACCTAGGGAAAAGTAGGCAAAGAGCCTGAAAATGGTGATATTTTATTCGTTTATGTTATTTCCGTATTCAATCGGTCGTACATTAAATAACGAATTTTTTCTCTCGCGTCGGTATAAAGTTAAATTTTTGGTGAATAAAAACCCAAGTTCGTTCTCGAAAAAAAGACCAGCGGAAATATAACTTTGTGATAATGAATCGTGCGCGATTACGATTTTCTGCGATACGGTGAAGTAATAACAAAAGTTAAAGGTGAAATGATAAATTCCAAACATGGAAGGACGAAAAAACATTGGAAGAAAAGTGTGTTGAAAATATGTGGAAAGTTCTTTATGATAAGAACCATGGAGCAGGATAAGAGAATCGTAGAGGCAGAGGGAAAGCAAAAGGATCGTGGAGGAAGACGGAGAGGGAGAGGATCGTCGAGGAAAACGGAGATCGCAAGGATCGCGGAAGAAAAAGGTAGGAAGAAGATCGAGGTCCGTTCCTGTAACCGTGAGTAACTACACCAACGATTTTTTTTTTTTTTTAATACGAGTGCGCGAAATATGAAAAATGATTTTCATGTTACAAACGTGAACGTCACGATGACGTTTGGATATTTCATGGAAGTATTTTTTTCAAATAATGAACCGTTAGATATAATATTTTCATATTATTTATTTTCATGATACAGTCGTCGCGATTTATAGATTTACGAATAGAATGTTTGCAGAGTTGATATATGGTGGTAGTTGTGCAAATTTTCGTAAAAATCTTTCTGGTAAAGATGTAAATGTACATATTCATTAATACTTATAACGAATGATAAAACAGAAAAATATTTTCTATTAGTATCATGCCTCTCTATGAATCTTCGTGTTCAAGCCCAGTGATGCCAATGCAAAATTTCAATGGGGAATATGCACGGTGGGTAATATGCGCCATACCCTTATCAATATTGTATTATTATATATATATATATTACATTATTATGATTATATTTCCATCAAAGTATTGAAAGTGCTACCCCCAAAAGCTTATAATTTATGACATTAGAGGCGCCACGAGTACTTTCCGACCTGCCCTCTATCGAATCTGCACCATCCCTATATAATACTAGGATCCATCAACGTTGCTGTATATATCGGCTGCGCAACCTTTGCCGATAATACTAATGTTTTTTTTTCTACAGTCGGTAATAAAGCTAATTTTGAAAGTACATACCACAGATATACCACGACAACAATTCTGCCAAAAGCACATTCTACCAGAACATTTTTATTGGTAAATGTATAAATCGGAACGATTGTACCAGGAAAATAAATAATTAAAAAAATTTTTGCCGCGTGACGTATTTACCAGAAAACATTTTTTATACACGTAAAATTTCTATCAGATTACATCACTACCTCACTTTCGTTAGTATAATAAGGAAGATTTTCCAGGTTATAATTATCATCAAAAATTACAAAAATAATCAACTGATCGTAGCACAAATTTTTCATTAAGTATAATGTACCATCGCGTACTGTACAGTGCTGCATAATTGTAATAGATATTGTCACGTCATAAATATGGCGTGTCAATTAAAATTAATGTTTTATTTTTGATAAAAGTTGTTAACCTGGAAAACCTATCTTACCAACGAACGTGAGGTATAGCTACATAATACAGGACTATCACGTGACATTTTTAAAATGATTTATTTTCGAATGTAAATTTTTAGAATATGTAAATGAGTCAGAAAAGTAGTTTTAGGGAATTAAATACATACAAGTCTCTCGTACGCAGTAAGTATATAAAGCAGTCCATATTTATTAACATTAATTTTATGCAAATATTTTTCTACACTCTTTACACATAGAATTTTGTTTTATTTTTTATTAATTTTCTTTACTTCGTGAAGTTGAAATAATCGAGGTCGGATAATTAGACATCATAGTTTAATTTCTTGGAGAAAATCATCGATCATATAAAAGGTTTCGGGCTTATATTTATTCAAATACATATGAAGTGCGTTAACAAATCTCAGATTACAATTATCAATGAGAATAAATTGTTCTACTCCTGCTATAAACTTAAAGGAAAAAGATCATTTTCTTTCCGTTTTCAAGTGAAGATTCAGCGTCAGTTCATTCTTTGTTTTTGTTTACGTTTTTACTTAAGCTTAAAACCGTCGCAGTAGCGCAAGCACACATTCACGATTATTCCAGTGATTTACACGAGGAGAAAGAAAAGGGAGAGCAATTCCGAGAGATCAACTGTCGGGTCTCGTCTCATGTATTTTTCATAGTATACACTTCATCGCTCGGTCCGTGAGGGATGATTGTAATAAGATTCGGACAGGGCTGTATACGATATGCTATATATTCATGAGAAGTCAAAAATAAAGGAAGAGTTTTAAAAAGGAAGAAAACAAAAAAATATGCCGAAAATCTAACGGAACGGTTTGAATCATTTCTGTTGTTTTTGCTGGGGTGAGAATCTCGAGTGGATCGCAGTCCCCTAACCTCACTTGTAATTTTCGAAATCTAAATTCGTTGACACAGTTTGACCGATTAAAAAAGGCTCTGTCAGCCCACGCAGGACGATGGCAAAAATGAACTGACATTTTTATTATTTCGATCGAGCGAACGGTGTGGAAAAAATTCACTTCCAAAATTTGCAGCTATTTGTCTCGCACTCGCGATTATATTACACACTTGCGACACACACGGCCTTTGTGGAAAATATATAGACTGGCTTCGTCGCGTTGTCAAATATTATATGATACATTTTTTCGTAGATACTTTATTTCGGATAGTGCACTCCAGTCAAAATCAAGCGGTATTTTAATCACCACTTTTTATTTTTGTTTTCTTCATCATGCTTCTGGTGTGACCGTGCTGCTCGAGTTATGAGAGGTTTTTCCACTTTTACATCGAGACTCTCGGTATCGCGGTAAATTCAATTTATTCTCAATTTCACGGTAGCTTTATAAGTGATAATATTATGTTTAAATTAGAAAAAACTTGTTGAATCTTCGCAACACTTTCATACCGTAGATCGTGGTACGAATATCCACGTTTTTGACGTGTCATTGTCGAAAAATAGTTTTGGAGTTAAAGCTCAAAGGCGTAATCGAACTCTCGAAAAATAACGTGCAGTCAATTCTAACCTATTTGGCAAGATACATTATTTTTTTTTTCTCGTGTTGTATATTTTACGTGGCTGTACAGGAGGTAGATTTTCACATTTACATAACAACGATGCAGTGTACATGTACGACTTATAAACGAGAGATGAATATTCTGAATAATGAAATATCTATCGACGCGATCGTAGAAAAACTAAAGGAGAGAAAAAAGAAATACGAATTCGCTTCATCATCGCGTTTTACAATATTGCAAAATGTGGATAGCCACGAAAAATCTTTCGCATCGCGCTAAGCTGACAGCTCAATCCGTATAATAACGAATTCGTCACGATTTAAATATTATAGCAGTTGTAATTAGCCATTCGACATTGACAGAGTGTAAATAAACTGATATGTACAACGTCTTAACAAAAATTCCTCACGGTTCTCGTACAGTACAGTATTTGGATAAGGAAAACAGTACAACGATTAATATTCTGCGGACGCTAATGATTTTGGTCTTACAAAAATAAAATTTCCATCATATTTCTCGATGAATTGAAAATTGAAAATATTCTAATCATCTTTCATCTTGTTTTTACAAAACTTGCATTCCTATCAATTTATATATATATTCTTATTCGTTAAAACATCTTTCGATCAATCGAGCCTCGTTTACTTTGCATTCATTTTGTTTCGTTAATCTATAAAGTTGTACACGCAAACCGAATACACTCGAATCGTGCGCTCCAGCGTATGTTTCTCATTTCGAGCTGACGACACTCATTCTCGCGAGGTGTCCGCTAGTCCGCTAGCCTTTACTTAGCCACATTTGGGGAGGTTATGTAAAGGTCACTGCAAGAAGGAGCTCAAAATTACGATCTCGATGACAACAACGTTTTTGTTTCCTTCGCCAGTTCTTTTTGACGGTTCTTCAAGATTTGTTTTTCTTTTGAATTTCATTCGAAATTCGCATCGCGACGGATAACATTGGTTTTTCATCAATTCACGGACAGAAAAAATAGTAAGAATTACTATGTCGCCACAGTGTTAAGGTTCTATATCGCCCTATTGGGAGGTTTTTACGAAAAACATTGCGATTTCCAAGACAATTTTGAATAAAAACTTTTAAATTGCGTATTTTGCTCTGACAGAGGTTTAAGCTATTTTTCCCTGCGTAGTTCACCGAGGAAGCATTGACAAATTTGATGATAAACTGTAAAGTAGAATTATTAATGCCGTTTTGCTATAGTTACTACTGTTTTCACAATCAAAATTTACAGCTGAACATAGTCAAATTTAAGGAGCTCGAGCACAAGCATCGATCATCCGCTAAAGTGTGTTTAGAAATTTACTATGGCACATAGCAGAATTTCAGTCGCGCTTGTTTTGCTACCACACATGAATTTTCGTCAAGTTCTCGCTTCACAAAAATGACTACTTATGTTCGTAACAATTAATAAATATTACGATATAGAACTCTACTCCTATGACACCACAGTAGTTTTACCTGGAATTTTTTCTCCGTATTGCTTTGATACATGAATGTATAGTATTGTATACGTATCATCACATTTATTTATACACGTATGGGAATGGATTTTTTGTTTCCTTTACAAAGAAAAACATTGCGAATACACAACTTTATGATTTACAATTTATTTTCGTTCTTCTTTAGCCGCGATTGAAGCTTAGAATTGAGGATGTATGGTACAAAAGTCTAAATAATCAGAAATTGATCAAATTTGATGATAATGTTCTTCAACATCAAGTGCGATAAGACAATTTTTATCAAAATTTTCTTCTGCTTAGTTATCGAGTAATTACGCATTAAAGCAGATTTCTTATGCCCGGAATGTATGCCTATATATATGGAAATGCTACTCGTGAACTTTAGTGATCGATAATTCGATACACTGTACAGAAGAAAAATCTTAAAAAATTTGTATTGTCAAATTTGGCACTAAAGAATATGTTCACCAAATTTTATAAAATTTCGATCATTTTGAAATTTTTAATGTTTTTAGCATGGTTTAGCATGGCAAGATTGTATCGCCTGTACCAAATATCCTTAAATAAAGAAATAATTAATCGTAAGAACAAAGACTAATAATTATTAATGTATTAATTTTTTTGAATTTTTATTATAAAATCGGTATAATTACATCAAGCTCAGACGCTATTTTAGAGAGCGCTTTTGCATAAATAATAGTTATTTAAAAAATCGTTAAGTTAATTAGAATTTGCGATCGTGCGAATAGATTTTTGACGTGAAATCTTGTGGATAGGGCGATCGACAGGTGCGTTAATAATACGTCGAAATTCCGACGATCGAAATTTCTCTGAGAGTCAACATGCAAAACTTTCTTCGTTTCGCGTCTAATACTGCAGAATCAAAAGACACATTGTCCGGATAATTATAATTAAAACAGTTTCTCATCGATCGATTCGAGGTTCAACTCGAGTTGGGGATCTTTCGTAGCTTCGAATTTCCTCGCATGACGATCCCGGAAATTTGCAATTGTGTTAAAATCCTTAGCATTTTCACAGCAAAAGATTCCGTTGCTCGAACAATTATTTGCCAAATATTATCACGTTGTTGTTGCAGCTCAAAATCATTCGGCAAGAAATTATGAGAAATTTGTTTTTTTCTTTCGTCGTCAAATACAAGCTTGGCAAATGTTTGATGAACTTGAGCATTGACTTGGATTGGAAGCATTCTCAATTCGCGTTTTTTTTTTTCAAAATTTCGGAAACAAATGTGAAAAAAATTTTAAAAGAGTCTAAAAAATTTCGTGTCGATAAAAAAAACAAACGATTTGTGATAATATTTTATCGTAGCTAGGAATGTTCTTCGCATCGGCTCAAAGGAGGCTGCATAATATCAGTTTTTTCAGTGAGTCCCTGTAAGTACTGAAATTTCGATGTAATAAGATAATTGGCAAGCACAAATGTGCATCGGTTAATCCTCAATTGTGTTGTTCGAGTATAAGTTTGCTCTCGGAATCACGGTTTTCGTTAGAATTGTAGCGCAATATTATTCTCGTTGGTCTTGAGCCATTTTTTTTTTCGTTGTTGCTTTTGTGCTCGTTTATTAACTGCACCAGAACCGTTTCGTCAGTCGGATTTGAAGCTCCGAGTAAATTCGGAGTGGAACACTTGTTCTGTGGTCGAATATAACGCACACTATTGTTCCGAGTGCCTCCTACAAAACTCGCGTTCGTTGCTATGCTCCGATGATGCATCGTTGAACCGTCTCTGTAATTATATGCGAATTTACATTTTTATCGGATTCTAAGAACCCAGAAAAAGTCTTAAATAAGATGCAAACGACTTTTAATGACGATCGCTCGTTGCAGGAAATAATTATAAAGTTGCCTCGATATTGACGATCATTAATCCTTTGACACATCGGAAGATGAGGAACAAAAAAGGAACTTTTCTTCATCTCTAATTATGATATTTTTTTGAACTCGAGTTTAATTCGAGTTTACTCAATTTTTTTTTAAACTTGAGACGCGACGTAACGTTCGTATATAAAAGTTGGCCAATTTTTTTTTTTTTTTTTTTTTTTTATGACGTTGGCAAAAATCATCTGACGTTTTAGTTATTGAAAATTTAGTTTCCGAGTTTTAGTTCCTCGAAATTTTATCCTCATTTTGTAAGAACCCTTCTTTCCTCCAGCGTCTCAGAGTTTTTTAATTGACCCATTTTTCAGCGTCGTTTGTTCTCTTCAAAAATAGTAAACTCGCGAAGTAAGAAAAAAGGAATTTTTTTTTTTTTTTTTTCAAGGTAAAAAAAAACGTTTAGAGTACGCCAGCGAGATTTTTCCAGTTAAGTGAGCTTTTATCGTTGCTCGCGTTTCACGAATATTCAAAGACGCGTCGATACAAAAAAAAAAAAAAAAAAAAAAACGTTGTAAATTCAAGGAAAACGAGGATTTTACGGTGCCAAGAAAAAAAAGGTCGACTTGAGAACTTTTTACCTGTAATGACTTTCTTGATTTTTTCTCTTCCGAGGCCACAAATGAAACGCCCCGTAGATGAGTGGATTTACCAGGCTGTTGCTCATCCCGAAAAAGAATATTCCCCTCTGCATTTCCTCGCTCAGCTGTTCGCGTGCAAAACAAAGAGTGATCAAGCAACAAACACGAGATAAAATAGAGAGAAGGACTTTGTCCTATCGATGGAAGTGGAACATAGTTGGGCCGCGGTTGCTTCCCGATTACCAAGTCTTTTACAGGATTTGGAGAATAAAAATCAGAGAAATAAACTCAATTGTGGCTGGGACATGATGTACGAGTGTGATTCGCCGATCGCGCTATCCACTCTCATCAACTGGCGTTTGATGCATTTTACTTCCGCCGTTTCAAAGGAACGAGGGAAAAACTCATTTGCGCAAATTCGTTGAGCGTAAATTCGATCTCTTTCAATCAACACATGTTTTCCGATAAAAAAACTCTGGAATTTTCGAAGAAGCTCATTTCATTTAGGAACTCTTTCAAGTCTGTTTGCTCGACGCGTTTTTAAAACTTTTTTCTTTCACATGCGCCAACGATCGATGGACCTTGAAAACTATTTCAGGCATTTTCAGATCTTCTAAAAACCGAGTATTATTCAACGAGAAACGTTTTGTTAAATAAAGTGGGAAAAGTCACATTTGAAGTCTTCTAATCTCAAAATTCCGCTAATTTTCATTCGATCTCGTTTGATTATTTTTATTTCATACTCACTCTGATTCAAAGATAGCTTCTTTTTAGAAAACTAATCCGAAACCGGCGCCGGGTATATGAAGTAAATAAGAAAAATTGTGAGATGATTGAGAAATCGTCGATGGCTAAGCAGGTCGAGCACAACGAACGTCATATGTCTCGGGGAGTAAAGTTAACAAAGGGTTGTTTCTTATCGAAGAGTAAGTCGATATGATTCTAGAGCAAATGGAGTGCGTGTTCAATGACAATTTCCCAAGATGAAACTTTTCTCTATATGAGCGTTTCATTCGGCACAGTATTTCTTCGTCTCCTAAACTCTGTGAGTGTATGCAAAGTGCTTTGAGGAACGAAATTTCGTGTTTCTCCTCATACAATTGGAGGTAATCGTTCGAAAAGACTTTTGTCGTAGCGAGATTCCAAGTTTGATTACATGTTCTCTGGGAACGTCTGGCACATTTGAAAATAGTTGCAAATATCGTCGAAACAATTTTCTAATTACTGGAGAACTTTATTTCCATCGTAAGTACTCGGGAACTAAATTTTCATGGTAAAAAAATATTTTGAACTTTTGTGAAATATTTCTTTTATTTTTATTTATTTAAAAATGTTTTTATTTGTTTATTTAACAAAAGATGAAATATAATAATGTTTGAATGAATACGGAAAAATGTAATTATTCAAAAATTGAATCTTTAATGATACTTTCGTTGATAATACTCTCAATGATATTCGATTTAAAAGTTTATTCGTGGACTAGAGAAGTTCGAGTCAGCGAAATATTTTTTTATCAGTGAGAAATAGGATCGTCGACGTTGAATTTCATATGCAGTCCCGGATGCACATGCTCGACGGCAGCCTCATATTTTCGTGGTTAGCCGCGCACAGAGTTTTACTTTTCCCCTGATTGCAGAGAGGTTTCAAGCTCCCAACGGGAAGCCTTAAAATTTTCGAACAATAACGACTGCAAAAGTCTCGAAAGCAAAAGCAATAACGATTCGGTGTTTGTGAGTAGAGGAAAAAAGCGGGCCATGAAAATGTCAACGGGAAAATTGAAATTTTGATGAAGCCCCTCAACGATAACTTTCACGATTTGAGGTTGCTTGTGCTCAACGGATTGAGATAATGTTCTCGAGTATTGACGCTTCAAACTTTCGTTCAAACTGTTGTCGTGTGAGTCCCTCTCTCTCTCTCTCTCTCTCTGTTTTTTTATTACGTTCACGTGACTTTATTTTAATGAAAAATCAATAGAGCGTTAAAAGGAGGAAGAAAATAAAAATATGAGCGACCATCCTGTTGTAAGGTGTGGAAGTGCGCATGAATTAGCGAGAAAAAGCTTTCCCAGCCGAGTTACCCGCGCGACGACGTCGTAACTAGATACGTAAAGAGGATCGACCATCTCGATGAATAATCCACATGCGATGCTTCTTTTACGCAATTTAGGCTTTTGCTTTTCAAATCTGAATTCGAAGGGCGTTGCGAGTGTTATTGAGAACTAATGCGAATGGATAAATGATACGAAAGCATTGAGCATTCGGAAGATTACGTTAAAACGATTCTCCGCCCGTCGCAATGGAAAATAAATATGAAAATATAACGTCAGGAATGAAAATTGTAGTATCATTTGAAAGGAAAATAATGGGGAGGAGCCAAGCCGAAAACATTCGTTAAAAAGATTCCCCTCGTTCTCCAGGATGGAAGAATCTTGAACGAAATGCCAAAAAAGATTCCGGGATTGCGCGGGCTTCTCGTCATTCGGTTGGAAAATTTAATCATAACACGAAATGATGCCTCAGCCTATGTCCAAAAGTCAGTTGCGAACAATATCATCTTATTTATTCTTTCGTCTGAATTAATTACCTCACTTTCGAGATGAAAATAAAAAAAGCGAGAATGAATCGACCTTGTATTTTCCATACGGCTGCGCTTGTAAACAAATAGAGGAATTTCGCTTCGATCTAAATTTGGGTGAAAGAGATTGCTTTATTTGAAAGGGGAAAAAAAACGATGAATAACAAGTCAGAATGATAACAGTGACCGCAAGGGGAGAAAATATTTGTATACCGGTGGGTGATTTCGTTCGTTCGATATAGATTGGCGAGAGGTCATGAATATACTTCAATTGACACTGGAGCTTTGAAGGCAACGGCGTCAATAAATGTGCACCATCAGCGACGAGTAGCTCGAGATGCACCGCGGAATAAATGCGTTTCCCGATGCCGGTGACGTTTCGTCAATAATTTTATCTCTAGCCCAGTTTCTTCGCCGAGCCGAGAGAGTTCACCGAACCAAGGCGAATATGTTATTCGTAACGTTTCATTTACTGTAATCTCCTGCCGACTGTACTATTCGGACGTCACATATTTTTCGTGCATCATCTGATACGCCAAGGGCGCGCACGATCGATCGTCCCTCAATTGAATAATGAAAATTTAATATTTTAAACCACCTACGTGCTCGTCCGGATTGAGAAACATGAATATTATCATCATCGTGTAATAGGGGGTCCACCATATTACGAATGCAGCTACAATTACGATGCTCAGCCTCAACGACTTGGTTTTTGCTCGATTTATCAATCTTCGACGATTCACGTCACCGGATAATTGACTGTTGTTGTTATTCGCCAGCTCCGATTTGAATGCCTTTTCACTTTCTGTAACAGCGATATTATTCACTCGTATTTCAATCGATACATTGATACGAATCGCTCAAATATCCTGAGAAATCATCCAAATATCGAGATAGTTATAGCGACAAAATATTTGTTTTAATCATTTTCTCAAGACACAACCAAAGATCTGTGCACCTCAAATGTGGCATGAAAACTACGAGTTATCAAGGGTTGAGTCAACAAAATAAATTTTGACAATAAATTTATAGTTTTCAGTGTATTCATTGAATTATCGCTTTATCATATTTCCGTTTACTCAGCTCATTTCTCTGCCGAAGAACTTCAAAGTCTTTCCAAGAAGGCTTCCGGGAGCCTCGAAACAAGGGTGCATCGTTAACATTAAGGGTTGAGACGTTTTCACGTCTCTCAATGCATTGTCAACACATGATTCGCCGTTTGAGTAGAAAAAGCGATGAATCTAGCGTTGAAAAATGTAACGAGAGGCTCGATAAAGTTTCAGAACGAGTGCATCGATGGCTCTCCCATAACAATATAAAAAATGAACATGTTGCTCCATAACGAATAATTCATGGTTAATAATTCAATGGTTGGACTTGATGAGAATAATGAATGACAAAAATTCTTGTACTCACGTGCTATGGTAATCACCGTAGAGACATAAGTTGTGATGAGAATCAAGAGTGGCAGTACGAACATAAAAACTAGGCTTAAAGTAGTGTAGAGTTGTTCCTGCCATGCTTCGGTGTAGAAACCGTGCGTTACGCATTGTGAGAATTCCTCGTAGAATGGTCCTTTAGCAACGTGGAAAATTACGAGCTGCAAGCAAGAGAATCGAGACGAAAATGGAGCATAAATCACGTCGTATTTAATTGAGATTGAGTGGATCGTTTAAATCAATGCCTCGGAGTATCAAGTGTCAATGGTCCAAACGAAATTAGATTTAAATTTTTACACTCGTATTGCCTTCTCGCTAAAACGCCTACGAATAAGTGTCATATTCAATCGAAAGGTTGCCACGAGGCTAGACCTACAAATATATCATTGACCCTCCAAATTGCACAGTCGAAGTAATTTAATGGATAGATTGTTTCTCTTAGAGTTTAATTAATGATAAACTCACAAATTCTTTTTGTCTGAGATAAATTGAGATTAATTGACGTTAGAGGGAAAATGTGGAATTATCGTTAAATAATATCACGTAGAAATGTAATTACATCTCTACGTGATATTCCACGTGTTCGTGTTCAAAGATCAGTCTTACAACGTCCCTTCCTATCGTAGATCGACTTATTTTCTAGACTCAGGATTCGTGGAATCGTATCAATAAGTATCTCAATAGATACATCCTTGTCGATGATTGTCCAGTGATTCGTTCAAATTACATTCGATACGTTTCTCATGTAGCCCCGGCTAGTGCGTATCGCACACTCGCTATCTTCAGATTGTCAAACGTCATGGTTGATCCGAAAACAACGATTAATTGCGAAATTCTATATTTTTAGGGATTTTGAAAAAAAAAAACGCTTCTAAAGAAGAAGAATGTCACTTCAACGTGCTGTAAATATAGCATTTCGCAATTTTTCCGGGTCTTTGTAGGTTCGTATGGAAGGAAAATATACAAAAGTGGAGAAAAAATTTGGAATTTTCGTTGCAGACAATAATTACGATCTCCACATTAAACACAGCTGAGAAATTTCGACAATCAGACTCTGCGCATAAACCATGTACAAATTAGTATTTCTCACATTGAAACAATGTTTTTGTACTTTTGAAATATCCTTGAAACTATACCGAAAATTTCGCTATGCTCAGTTATTTCCGTCTATCCAAAAACATTCCCGAAAACAATCGATTTTTTTGACTTTCTGAAGGAGGACGCCCCCCTTAAGTTACGGCACGACATTTTTGTGACTATTCGTTTCTTCGATGTTTTTCCTGTGCGCTGGGATTTCCCTAAAGCTCAGGGCCACTTTCCGCAACGTTTCACACCAATTTTAATTCGTCCGGATGTCAAGAAAAGCTTCGATAATCTTGGTCGATATAACCTGCTTAATTTAGACCTGGTTTTAGCTGATTGGTGGCATAAGAAACTTGAAAAATACTTGCTGCCTTTGAACGATCAATGCTTTTAGGGAGCCCTTGGCCATGTGCTCGTACCATTAATGGCTAATTTTGACGGAAACTGTTTAACTTGGACAATCACCAGGAGGACGCCTACTTATCGATGTCCGTCAGCTCTTATAGTAGTTACGGAAGTCGTGGATCGGTAGGAAATCCATTCGCAACCCAAAAATAAAAAGCTTCTTTGATGAGATCGAAGGTTTATGGGACTCTAAAAACGAATTATTCGCTTACCATTTTCAGCATCTTTATCCCTGGGTCAAGTGTTTATAAACCAAAGTTTTTATAATTTTCATTAAACATCTTGATTTTTCTGATTTTTGGAAAATTGGTAAACCGATCGACTTCCAATTTTAAGGGCTTATATGCACTTGTGATGGGCGAAAAATCGAAAAAATTTTTATTAGATATTCTTCAAGTACAATGTCTGAAGAATATTCTCACGAAATTTTGTAAAGATCGGAACATTAGATTCGTAACTATGGGTATTTCAACCGGAATTGTGAGCTTGGAATAAACCTTGTGGACGATGGAAAGTTGGCTGGGTTTGAGGAATCTCTACCTGATATCAAGAAAATACAATGGACGAAGTAGATTAAGCTAGTAATTACTTTTCAGAATGCTCTCTTCGGAGTAAAGCTGAAACTTTGGCAATTTTCTATTTCGAATACAACGAAGTGACCTACAACCTCTCATTGGAACCAAACTTTTACATCGTAGAACTACAAAATCGCGGTAATACTCCGCTATTTCTACTACTTTATTTTGTTTCGGGTGCAAATATCAAAACTTCGCGATTCACCGCTCGGTGCAAAACATTCGAAGCTCCGGATAACAAACTTCCATTCGTTTGGAGATTTTTCCAGCTGACGGGTCACCGAAATGTTTGGCAAATTCATTTGAAATTAATTTAGTGCAATTTCAAAAGTTCCTGGGTCTCTTTTCGGTGTTGAAATTCGACGATTATACCAGCGAAATGATGTGAAAATCGAAAGAGTGAAATACGAAATACAAAATGGTTAAATCCTCGCCGAAGACGTTGGCTCTTGTCGTAGCAGCTATTAAGAACATGCAAGAGTCCAAGGGATCGAGATCTCATGACATTCTCAATTATATCTCCTCTGTCTATGATATATCTCGGGATCAAGCGAAACGTCAGGTTTGTCATTAAGATAGAATCAATCAGCATTCAATCAGATCGCAACAAAAACTTTCACGAGACTGTACTAAATTTCCGATCCATCGAGCCTCGCGTTTTCCCCTTTATTACTGAGATCCAGTCACTTTTTGTCGCAATTAAATAGGCCACAGCGCATTTACGATGCCACTCGTGTCCGGATTCAATTTACGATTCAATTTAACTCTCTTCACCACAAGCATTGAAAATGCTCAAAATTTCATAAATAACATTTGTGAAAATTCTCGAAAAATGCTAACTTTATTGAGAGAATTAAAAATTTATTTGGAAGCATAATCGAACCAAATCGAACCAAAACATTTCGTGAGCATGCAAATGAATTTGGCGCCCCTGAATGATTTGCCGAAGTCTTTTTCGTCCACTGTGTGCCTTCGAATACGGCAAATGAGTCGGTAAATTCTATTATAAAATGATGGAAAAAGGAGATTTAGTAGAAAACACTCGTTCGGAATCGAATTATGGCAGCTTGAATAAAAACTTTTGAAAAGTCATTTTTGCTCGTAAATGGAGTCGAGGTCAACGAAAAACGTCGCAAATGACTATAATTCGTTGGGCTTTCGTTAGTATTATTCGTTCAGGAAAGAAACAAATGAAAAATGGTTAAATATGGCTGACAGATGATAAAAAAAAGTTGCATAAATGGCAGATGCTTGCTGCCCTGAAGAGAGGAGTAGCGCACGGGATTTTGAAAAACGCCGACGGATATTACAGTCTCCCAACGGATACGGAGGCCGAATGTTTGGAAGTTGCGGCGCAGGAGTTGGGTCTCCTAGATTTGTGTTGCCGAAGGAAAAAGCGCGAGAAACGGAGCAAAAAGGGCTGCAAGAGCGGATCGGTTACGAGGCGGAAAAAATCTTGTAAATCACAAAAACCGCGTAAATCAAAATCGAGGAGTTGCAAAACGTTGGGTCGAAGTCGCACGAAGCGTAAGGCGAAGAGTAAAAAGGAAGAGGGTGGAGGTTGCGGGTGCAAGACAAAATCTCGAAAGGGACGTGCCAAGCGTAGTAAACGTACGGCTGGCAAAAGTCGGTGCAAACCTAAGCGCAAACCTAAGAAGTGCAAACCCGAATGCACCGAAAGTCTCAACCTCAAATCCGATTGTCTCAATGGCGATATTCGACAATGCAAAGAAATCGATTTCCTCAATCGGCGCCCCCTCAGGTGTCGAACTCGGAGCAGATCACGTTCGTGCCCGCGGAATAATCGCAGCGTAATTCCAACCGCGTAAAAAACGCCGAGTAGGTGAGATACAACGGAAATCAACGAGTCTTAAAAAAAAACTCTCCTTTGAAATTCCATGTAGTTCCGATTATTTATCGTTAACCACGAAGAAAACGTCTTCCAGTTTAAATTTGCTCTCAAATTCAATTCCAAATCACCGATGAGCACAAAAAACGTTGCTCAAAATAACGATCGGTACACAGAAAAAATCTAATTATTTTTTCATTTCCCATCACGTCTCATTCTTAATCGCTGCTTCTTTTGCGCTTCCATGAATCTGGTGCAGAGAAAAATGTTCTGATTTCATCCACGGGGGCTTTCGATTTGAAAAAAGTCTCGAAAACCTGTTCACGGTAATGATGAGCGTGGAAAAAGAATATCACGAATTCTGAATACCGGAAATATATTTTTATTCATATTTACGGACCGGCGTAGCGACGCCGGAGCCAACGACGTCGACGGACAAAAAGAAAAACCAACATGTTATATAGACTTAATTTTTGTATTATCCTTTGTAACGTACTGCCACTGATATGAGTATCATTTTTTATACGTCCTTGATAAATATCAATTTTTTAAACGCAGACCAGAAAATATAATGAATAACTTGTGTATTAATTGAGTTTTTGTGTTTGCTGACCTGTCTTGTTCACTTTTTCGTTTTTCAGGCTGAGAAGGCTGCGATGATAAGATGAAAATTCGATTACAACTTTGTTGTACGAAAGTTGGACGTTGAATTTCCACTAATCAATGTAATTCAGTGATCAGTGAAATACGTTTTTTCTTGTGCGCCCACATTCACCATAAAAGTAATCTTATTGTGATTGGGAAGAGCGTGGTAAGAATGGACCCTCTTGCTTCATACGACGCGCGATTCAATTTTTTAACATGAAAAAACTTTCACCCGGATGACGTCTGGACAGGCGTTTTGATGATACATCAATTATTAGCTCCCCTTTGGAATTTTTTCTCACCAAAGTTTTAGAAATTTTTGTAAAGCTCTCTTCAGTAAGTAATCAGCAACTTCTGATGAGTTGTCATGGAAAAAGTTCCGATTGATGTTTCCACTAGATCCGTTTATTGCGTGGGCTTAAATTGATTTTCTGCGGAATGCGACGTGTGAAGTTGAGTGAATTAATCCAAAGTTAGAGGAAAATATGTTTAGGTGGCTCTTTCGTTAATTTAGCTAGGAAGAAATCTTTTTTTCGGACGAGAGAAAATGATTATTTCCAGCTAGAAAAGAACATCAGCGAACAACAAGTTCAAATGATTTCACGAATTTTTGTGCTATTTCGTATAAAAATGTTTCGGCAAATAAATTTAAATGCGAAACTATTTGGTCTGCATTTCATAACGAATGGAAGTTTGGAATGAAAAACATTTATCGTCAGCGTTTTCCAATTATGAACTCGATTGAACCGCAATTGAGTTCCAATTGAATTTTTCACCGTCACGAATATCGTCCTAGTTTCCATTCCCAATCGAATGTAAAACAGAAAGTTTCGCATTCGTGATGGAAAATTAATGAGACAAAAATCTGTCTGGCCGAAAGTTAGCTGCTGTAATTGAGATTGAAATTTTATTCATGCTTGACTGACGTCGAAAAAGTGGGACAGAATTTTTTGTCTCCGAGGGGAGAAAAAATATTATCTCGCTAATCACTGGCCAGTCTGCGACGAGACGCAGGGATGCTAAACCTCTCCCACATTCCTCCAACAATGTCAAATGGAATTTTCATGAACGTATCTATAGGGAGAAATAAATATGTGTTAAAAAAAAGCAAATTATAACAAAGAGGGAGCTACGATTTAATTCTTTAGTTAGTCGTAAATACGAGCAAGACTGGTGCGGCTTGATAAAAAATAATAAAAGCTGTTGCGCGAGTAATGCATCTTTCTTACTGTCGAGACATTGTCGACAGTAAACTCATTAAAATGAATGAAAGAGAAGTCAGACTTGGATTATTTTTTGTACAAATCGTTAGGTAACGTTCGCTTAACCAGCGATGATTAATTCTCTAATTGCTACTTCAATTTTTCAAGAATTACTGGTGCTCTTCTTAAAGGTAAGTTAAAGAACTCTAAGTTCAAGAAAACATCCTATTCATATACAAAATAATTCTGAATTACTGAATGACAGAAGCAGAAGCTTTTCCAAATTACGAGTGCCCCAATTTGCGCTACCAAAAAATACGGTCATGCGAAAGAAATACCTTAAAGTGGGTCATGCTCAAAGGATCGTATTTCATGCGTGTCTAAATTGGATCAATTTTTACTACCGAATTAAAGATTTTAATCACTTAAATTAATGTCAGAGTTATCAATTCGAAATGGTAAATAAATTTGTTGAACTTATCTCATGACGAATGAAATTACAAGCCACTAATTAATCGGGGATCCATGACTGACCGAACCCCCAAATTTCATCCGTTCCTGGCGAAAATACTACAGTTTTTTATGTAAAAAATCGCATTAGAGAGGGCAAAGGGAAAACACAACGGGAAATGGATCAAAAAGTATTAATAAAAGACAGAAGGCCCAGACCAAGAAGAAACAAAATGCTGAAATAAACAAATGTGAGGTTATACGAGTGCTAATTAACAATTTCGTTCAATCTTTAATAAGGTAATATATCTGTATTACTAGTAAGACAATCGTCTCGAATTTTTTTCCAAACCTTCATTATATACTCAATTGTTATTGTGTACCTTTTCATTTAATTCGTAAGAAGCGTTCATTCGTTATATGAAAAGAAAGACGATTTTTCAAACATGGTCCCTACACCCTCGTGTATTTTTCTTCATATTTAAACACGTTTATCTCAATAACGAATAAGACGAAACCTTTAAAATTTGATATGCGTGTCACCCATTTAAACTCTGTCTAAATTTCAAGATTTTCTTAAGAAAACCGTTTCGTGCATGAACTACCTTAAAATTCGTGTTCCAATCAAATTTATTAAAATCCATTATTCCCCATTTTTTTCTTCAATGAAACTTCTTTATTTACAAAACCGAAGGAATTAACTCATCGAATATTATCGTTTCAACTCCGTTGAATCATTCATGCGTGTATTATAAATTTAATACTTGGCGTCGAGCCGCTACCGCGTCTCTTGATATTAAACACGTCAATATCGATAACGTTTGACATTCTTTCGAGGCTCACCTTTTTCATACTCGGTATAGCACGTATACCTATTTTCATGATGAATTATGACAGAATTTTACACGCGACGGGTGTAGTAAAAAACTTTTCGTGCGAAGGAAATTTGTCGGGTAGACTTGGGGGGATAAAACCGTTCTCATGTAATATAGCATTCCGGCGAAAATCGTCCGCATATGCACGAATATTAAAGTCTTATATTCTGCAAGCCACAGCAGAGGTAGTTGCTCTTGTTGACCGACGATTCTTTTGACATCGGAGCTCCTTTTTCCTCTCGACAGTAAAAATATTTTGATTGACGACATCAGGACTCCGAGGTAGAAAGTGGGATTTGAAATTGAAAGTGAAATATCATTCGAATGATCATGGTTCAACGGTTACTGGAAAGTCTCTTCTGATTAGTCGATATTCAGTCACGATAGTTTTGGTCTGTTTGAGCTCACTTTTTTGAAGGAGAAATAAAATTATTTCGTATTTTTGGGTGCCACAATACGCTTTACAAAGATTTCATTTCATTTAAAAATGTTACATTTCGAATTTGCAGCATACAGCGTTGGTGTTATCAGGCGTGAGTGTTATTAAGGCGAAAGAGAGCGATCTATAAATAAGTCCATATTAAATCTATCCGATGTTGAAAACCTACATTCATGTTCGGTGGCATATCTAAAATAGTCTCTCGCAGCACCGTTGACGACCTTCGCGACTTCGAGACTTTGCCCTCTTTTTCTTACTCGAGCCCCATTCATATCGCCGTGTTATTAATCATTTTTTTTTTCAAGTTAGTCGAAAAATCGTCAAGAGTTCTGAGAATGTTGAGTTAAACCTCTGGAAGCAAAATACACTCGAATTAGTTTTCGAAAAATTTGCACGTTTTTTATTCAGCAACAACAACCATTTTTGTCGGAGAAATTGACAGTTTCGATCGGCTTCGTTCAAAATTTTGCTCATTTAAATAGCACATTCATCAGCCGTGTCGGCAAAACGGGAAGACGTGCTTGGTCCCCGATCATCTGATTTCGGAGATTTTGTCGATCCAATTTTTTGCAAAACTGACGTAATTAAAATCTCTCGAAGCAAAATATTATATTGATAGCTTCTTTCAATAATGAAGCATGCATGCTTCAGGTTATGAATGAACCCGAAGGACGGTGTATTAAGGAGTTTCGGTACACGCGATACAATGTTGCCATGCTAAACCGTGCTAAAAGCATAAAAAATTTCAAAAAGTTCAGAATTTTATAAAATTTGGTGAACATATTCTTTAGTGCCAAATTTGACAATACAAATTTTTTAAGATTTTTCTTCTACACAGTTATCGAGTAATTGATCACTAAAGTTCTCGTGTATAAGCATAGCGTTTCCATATATATAGGTATACATTCCGGGTATAAGAAATCTGCTTTAATGCGCAATTACTCGATAACTAAGTAGAAGAAAATTTTGAAAAAATTTGTGTTTTCGCACTTGATGTTGAAGAACATTATCACCAAATTTGATCAATTTCTTAATATTTTGACTTTTTTACCGAAACTCCTTAATAAAAATACGAATATGGCAGAAAAAATGTTTTATTATTTCAACCAATAAAGTTTTTTCTCTCAAAAGAACATGATTGTGGTCATGAATTGAAAAACGAAATTTTTCGTAAATTTTGTTCAAACAATGCGTTTGTAAGAATAGCCCATTCAGGATAAAATTTGTTTGAAAAAACCAGAAACTCACAACACGGAAATGAAAGAATTCGACAAGAGGAACCAACGAAACACAATGACGTATTCACGCAGTAAAATAACTCTCTCCTCATTTGCCAAAACCTGAAAATATTTTTCAATAAAATATCTCAAAATACCCATGAGAATTGTCGCTCAAGGCGTCGAAGAGACGCAGGAGTTTAATTGATCCATCCATAATCGGATTCATTTTTTCGAAAATGCAGTTCTCTGTTAGAGAAATCGGATGGAAAGCGAGTCGAAATGATCCGGTCGAAATTATTTCGGGTATTAATGCCAAAGTTTGTTTCGCTCCCGGCTTCATTTTCGAAATAAATCAAGAGCACGCGCCAACACAGTGCGTACGCTCAAGGCGCATACGTGCGAAGTTTCAATGAACGGTGAACGCGATACTACATATCAACTGCAAAGGTAAATTCATTTAGTGATGCCACAGAGAGCTCCGTTACGAATTTGAAATTGTAATTTGGCGACCCACCGCTGCGAGTTTTTGATCGAGCATCTACGATGAGCCGTACACGCTACATGAGACGTCGTATTTATGGTCTTTGAAACACACACGCCGTTGCCACTGTTTTTACAGCCTGATAAAGACAGTGACAAATGTTGGAACCGTTTCGCCAATTGGTCGAGGAGCAATGAAAGCTCTATACATTTGTGAAGTTCTTCTCCGAATAATCACGTTCAACGAGTGACAATGAAAATGTCGATAAATCTTTGGGCCTGTTTAGAACTCGGTACGATTGGGTTTTGCGTCATTTTGGAATTTTAGCGTAGCGTTAAATCGACGGACGCATTCTGAGCACGTATTTACGAATTCGAATCAAAGCATCAGAACGGAAGATCAGTTTTTCGGAAAGGTATTCGATTCGAGTTTGTCCCAATAAATGTTCTTGAATGATCATGCACTTGATTAAAAATGGATTGTTTTTCAACTTCGAATCGGGGGTCGAACGCATTCGAGCGAAGCCTACAAGTTATCTCGTCAAAAGGTAAAGACAAAAAGTTGAATACTGCGAGCAGAAATCGCGATTTTTTCGTGAGAGTGGAGATGTAATAACGCGGTCTGCAATTTACATTTCCGCCGTCACGGTCAAGCAATCGTTTTTCATGTGTAATGGACTTGAACCTTTTTTCTGATTATTTCTCTTGAATTGCAAATGTGAAACTTTTATGGCCGCGAAGAAAACTCGCAGACACAAACGTCGTTAGAACAGCGGAGAATCGTTAGAGCGAATCGTCATGCCGAAAGGTCAAGCAGAGTTGAACGCAGCGTTCTTCGTCAAGTTCGAGCAGATTCGATCTTCGCTCTCCTCATTTCTCTGATCCTTCATGGGCCTGTACTATTCAAACATCTCGAGTTGCATCTTCATAGGAAGTTGCTCTATAAAATAATTGAATGAGAATCGAGGCTAGCTACTTTACGAACCAATTGAACATTTGGGCAAGGCAATCGAAATTGAGGATTTTTATGAAAATTAACGATTCGTTGGGAAAGGTGTACTTTCCATTCAAAGAAATCACAACTTTGATATTTGTCATTTTGAAAATCATCGATGAACAGTGATAGTGATAGTGCACTGTCGCGGTTATCTGATTTTTTAAAATGGTAGCAGTTTGTATGTCAAAGTTCATTTCCGACTGTCGAGAGTCTTGAATTGTTAATCTTTTCCACCCGAAAAAGCGAGCGCGATGAGTTTGAGCCTTAATTTTGCTTTCAATCTCGATGTAGCGTGACGATTGACAGGTATAAAAATCTGTAATTACGATCGGTAATAGTTTGTCGGTAAGGGCTTCGAAAAAATGTCACACCGAATTTTATTTCGACGTGAAAGAAATGCTTTTCACGATTGTATCTCCATTCGCCTGACCCGAATAGATCCGAATAGCTTTGATGAGTTTACTGAACCAGCATTGAACCAGTCTGAAAAACGTTCCACGTCGAGCATGTGACGACTTGGATGGGATTTTTTCATAGCCTCTCGTGTCTCATTGCTCGTGTTTCGTTCCATGTTTTCGCGGTGATTTACGTATTTTTCTCTTTGTTCCGTATCGATGAGAAAGATTTTTTCCTTGATTTTTGCCAACCTCAAAATTCCAGTTCGTCATTTATTTTTCTGCCCGTTTCAATGCACTTTTATTTATTTATTTCTAAATTCATCATGTTTTTCCCAATATGATTTGTGTACTCGATTCTTTCTGGAATGCAAAATGGGTGAAAGATTCAATACAGCGAGACTCTTATAGCCAAGTTCATTGAATTAATTAATGTTTTTACTCGCATCGTTTCATAGTGACCGTGATGAAAAATCTTTTTTCATTGCTCAAAAACGTGCTCAAAGTTGATAGTGCGCATAAAAAACACTTTTTCGGTTAAATCTCTCGTAAAAAATTAAATTTTGAGTTTTGAAAAAAATCCTTACAGAGCTTTACAGACAAGGGTCCATGCTTTAAGGGGAAAATAGTCCACTTTGCAACCGTTGCAAAAAGTGTATTTATTTTGGAGTATGAAGAGTCTATGCTCCCTACTTTTAGAGAAGAGATAATGATTTCTTAATATTGGGAGTTTTACTTATGAGATGCTCATCTGTAAATGCGAGTGCATGTGAGAATGCATGTGAGAAAAAAATTTTGGGGTCAACCTGACCCCAGATGCACACTAAGGCTTAAAAACATCAATAAAAAAACAAGTAAGTATTCTTTGACAAACTATTTAGAAATATCTTTTCAAAATTAGAGCATCCGCTTTGAAGGGTCGGTAAGCTTTCCGTCGAATTTTGGAAACGAACAAAAATCCTGGATACGGATTTTTCGATACACCTGCGACCAGGCTCGCTTCGTCTTCTCGTGGAAACAAAATTCTTTCTTTTCGCTCGCTCTGCGCTTTCCCCTCTCTCACTCTGAATACATTTTCCATTGTTTAAAGCTACCCACGGACAAAACATGCTTCACTTCATTCAATCCTTGCGCGAATGTTAATTTATTCATATGAATTTACATAAGAATTTGCGTACTTGTTGAAATACTGGTCCAACCGCGGAGTATAATGTTGGGAAGAATGAAATTCGGTGTTCTCATTGGAACGTCTCGATACACTTTTTGCAAATTTGTATAATCTTTCAATTAACTGTAGAAATATCGGAGATTGTTTGGCCAGCCTTTCATCGTTTATTCAGGGTCGATTTTTTTCGCTTTGAACAACAATATCGAGCCGAGTTGCGTGAACGAAGAATTTGGAGGAAGAACTCGACTTTGTACCTCACTCGTGTGGAGTATCCCCTCCGAATCCAACTGTATATGACTAATGGAGCGAGTGATTCGTCGATAAAGTGCAAAGAAAAAAGAAAGCAGAGAGGCGAGAGATCAGTGACCCGGTCGCGGCAAAAAATACTCCCTCCTGTATTATTACGATACTCCATCATTTTTCCCGATTTATTTCTACTATTTTTTTTTCAATTGACGTGAAAAATATACCCCTTTTTAACAGCATACGGAGCGTTGAACCATGAAATTTTATATCGAACTTTTATACCCCATTCGTTGCTTAAATTTTTCGAGAGGCAAATGCCTCTTTACCCTCTCATTCGATTAACGATACGATACGAGTTTGAGCTGAAAAATCTGCTGGATAATGAGTTGTTGAAAAATGGAATAACGTTTGCTCGTGAAATTCTTCCAGACAATGCAACACGTGGCTGCGGTTTAAGGCCTTACATGCAGCGGGCAAAAAAACGTGATTTTCTTGATTTCACATTTTCTATAAGAAAATAAATGTTTATTAAAAAGCTGTGAAGGACGATCATTAGTACATATGTTTATGTACTTGTACAATTTTTTCCATCAAAAAAATTCTCGTAATGGGGCAACCCCAGCTGTATTCAAGTATCACGTTTTTTTGAGCATCAGTTGCGGTGGATATGATAACTAAAAAACTGTTAATTCGATCCACACCAAATTTATTCCACTTATTTATTATAATAATAGCTTGGGCCTGGACGAGGGATTTGTAAAAATGTTGATTTAAAAGAATGGCGAAACGAAAAATGAATTTTTCGAGGTGCTGAATTTTCGGTTTTTTTGCTAAAATTCTTTTTTTCCAACAAAATACGAAATCCTTCGTCTAGGCCCGAGCTATTATTATAAATAAATAAGTGGTATACATTTGGTATCGATCGGATTAATAGTTTTTCAGTAATCGTGTCCACCGCAAAGGTATTTTTCAAAAAAGACGATTCTGAGATAATCGCGTTTAAAGATTCAAGTATCAGACGACAGCGCGCACCGGGCGGTCGGTTGAAATGCCCATGGCTACCAATCTAATGTTTCGATTTTTATGAAATTTCGTGAGAATATTCTTCAGACACTGTACTTGAAGAATATCTAATAAAAAAATTTTCCATTTTTCCGCCCATCACAAGTGTATACTTAATTTCAATACTCGAGACTCAGGCAATTCTTAATTATTCAAGTTCATATTGAAAAAAAAAAATAATTAATTTATGGATGATTATAAAATATAATGATATCGAGAACATTCATTTTTCGGCAAACGCATTTACGAATGCCTCGTTACGAGATATGGAGTTCAAAAGTGTTTACCGAGCAAGTAAAAGAAGAACGTGAATTGCACCGATGGTATCAATTAATGCACGTTTTATCACCGCGGCCACCAGCGTCAAGAATCTTCAGAAAAACACTTTCATCGCTTCATTGATACATTTGTGTTGTCGCTATTTGCGAGCGAACGCTCGCATTATCCAGGAATGTTCGTTCACTCGCACTCGTGTTTTCGTTTTTTATCACTCGTTCACTTCCAGAACGTGGTATTGCAAAGGCGTGCATATCATTTTATTGAAAATCCATACCACCATAGGATTAAGCATTTTAAATTCAATCTTCATCAATTCGTTCATTCGTTTTTAACACATTACTGTTAAGGAGGGGAACCAGCTTCACCTAAAGTGAGGTTATTTAAATACGAATTTGATTGTTTTTATCTAAATTATCTAGGTTGGCTTTGTTTGTACGAGATTAAACCCCAAAAATGCGTCATTTTTGGGTGGTATTTATGTGAAATATTTAAAAAATGACAGAATTTTATTTACTTTTTTATTTGTTTTTGAGTATGGAAGGATGGAGCCTCTGGAGTTATTTCCAATGCGTAGGTGTTGAATATTCCAAATTTGGAAATTATTTACTAAAAAATATCTGAATGAAATGGACTTAAAATTAGAGAGGCTATAGAAAATATATGCAAAAATGTATTCTAAAAGTTTCACCATTTTTCTCAAGCTGATGTTCCTCCTTAATGTCATCCAAATAATAATTTGTCAGGCTCTATGTTACTCTTAACAAGAATGTCTGCAATTTTTTAAACACTAATTAAAAAACACTCGTAAAACGATGTTTACGTGAACTTTCTGAAATCATTCAACAATGTTTTTGGAACTCGTTTTGTTTTGCGGAAAGTATCGTTGTTAGGAAGTATTCAGCTGAATCGATCGCTTTACGCAGTTCGGATGCCACGAGAGGTATCGGAAAAGGGAGCCCGGAGGTCGACCGCAAATGGAGAAAAGTGGATGAAAACGTCTTCGACGTGAGGGAAATCGACGTTTTTACTACTTCGATGAATAGTTGATGCGGTACAGATTGTTGTGAAAGATCCCATCTGATTTCCCATAAGATTACAAACGTTGTAGGGGAGACCGGGGCAAAACGGGATACCGGGGCAAAACGGGATACCCGAAAAATGAGAGAAATTTTTTTGTCTTTTTTTTTTTTTTTTCTTAATTTTTATCCTAGTTCGAAAAGAACATGAAACATATTTTTTCCAAAATATCTTGTTTTTTTTGGATTTTGCTTTTTTTTTTCAAAAAATTCGTTTTTTTTTCAAATTCTCTTTTTTTACATCACTTTTAAAATGAAAACGTTTTTGTACAGATATACAGAAAGTATTTGTAAATCTGCGATTACTGCCTCGCAGATTACTGTCTACGACAGTAATCGCAGATATATGTTTGCGGACCGTCATGTGTGGTTACACCTGCACACGAATCATGTGCAATTTTGGCACTGAATCCATGATTCAGTTGACAAAGAATACAAATTTTTACAAAATAAACATTGGCAATCTTCGTTCTTATTCGTATAATTAATTTTGAATTGAATTACAGAGGGTGCGTTCGACGTACGTTAAAGCGTTGTAAGCGCTGAGAGCGCTCACAGGGTGCGCTCGACTTACGTTTCAACGCTGTAAGCGCTGAGATCGCTTTCAACGCTTACAGCGGTAAATCGGAAGCACTCGGTTACGGGTGTAAAATACACCCAAGGTGCATTGAATTAAAATCATAGTAAAAAAAAATTCATGCGTTTTTGAGGGGTACCCCGTTTTGCCTCGATTTTTTTTTTTTTTTTGAAAATTGAACAAAATTCCAGTACATTTCTTAGTTTTTGGGAGTCAAAAATAGACAGAGCTTCCCAAACTTGTGAAAAGTTCAATATTTCCTTAGGTATCCCGTTTTGCCCCGGTCTCCCCTATATCAAATGTCAACCCACAACTCTTTTCGTCCGATTAATTTTTATTTGGAGTTCTTTTCCTATATGATTCTTCCCCCTCGATCAATCAATATGAAGCGTTCGAGCATGGACTCCGCGTCACCAACGTCATCGGTAACCTTCTTCTTAACAATCATTCGATTGCTTTATTGTCCAAGGGGGGTCCTGCTTCGAAAAGTCAAAAAAATCGATTGTTTTCGGGAATGTTTTTGGATAGACGGAAATAACTGAGCATAGCGAACTTTTCGGTATAGTTTCCAGGATATTTCAAGAGTACAAAAACATTGTTTTAATGTTGAAAATACTAATTTGTACATGGTTTATGCTCCAAATCTGATTGTC
Source organism: Venturia canescens (assembly GCF_019457755.1). Lineage (NCBI taxonomy): Eukaryota > Metazoa > Arthropoda > Insecta > Hymenoptera > Ichneumonidae > Venturia > Venturia canescens. Next base: position 11,057,650 of record NC_057426.1, read on the forward strand.
GATATTTCTCAGCTTTGTACAGTGTGCAGATCGTTTAGTTATTGTCTGCAACGAAAATTCCAAATTTTTTTTCCACTTTTATATATTTTCCTTCCATATGAACCTATGAAAATCCGGAAAAATTGAAAAACTCTATATTTTTAGCAAGTTTGAAAAAAAAACGCCACTAAAGAAGAAGAAGAATATCACTCCAACGTGCTGTAGACTTTGTAAAGGGGGATCCCCCTCAAGCCATCGAAGGATATCCGCAGTGGATAATATCCACGATGATAGCTTTCATTTGGAACGAAAACTTATTGCGACCATGCCACAATTTCTATTGACAATAAATCTGATGAGTTTGTCATTGAGTTTAGTTCCCTAGCAAAAAAAGAGAATGAGCCCTTATTGAGTTCTGATGAGGATCTCGAATGAATAAATTACCAAAATTATGCTTAAGTTACCATTAAGCAGGATAAAGCTCACTGATTGTGAGAGTTGAACTATAACGAAGAGCTCCAAAACCCGAGTGCTTGACCCCGGAAGCCCTAAAATGTAATGGAGGGGATCTAGGGGAATTACTACATTGTTCGGGGGCGATGGTTCACGAAGGAGAATTGATCAAATCCCATTCGCAGATTGATCCATAATCTTCATAAATTCATAAGTATTGGAGCTTGGAATTCGATGAAACGAGAGCTGTATAAAAGTGATTTCGGCATGGGTGATCGCACATTCTTGTATATCGATGGTCGAATACCCGATTTAATTTAATAGCTCGTACTCGCTGAGTCGAAAAGCCCAAATAAGATGTTTATCGGAAGATCATTTTACAGAAATGAAAATTGCGATGCCCCTTCGATCAATTGGAGTTCAATCGATGCACGAGTTATTGATTACGATGACTTTCATGATTTTTTTCTCCAAGATTCGAGTACATAAACGATTCAAGTTTTTTCAAATTTATTCATTAAGTCTTGAGATGCAGAAAAAATTTTTTTGCAGTCAAAAATAGAATCGTATGAATTATTTAAACGTGCTGTATCGTGGCAGAGACTGAGAAAAAAATCAATCTCCATCGTAGCACTTTGAAAAATTATCTGAAATGAAAAAAACGAAAGTTTTTACCAATCACGGATATTCATTTAACTTATATTGTAGGTCGAGGCACCGGCAAATACGAAATAATCAATAAATATTTTAAATTTTTCGATCTTAGATCATTTCTGAATATACTTTTCTTCTCCTTCAGAGATGGTGATCCATTAGCTATCTTTTTTCAGGCATATATGATTTTCTCAAGGGAAGATTCTCATTTTTTTTTCATATAGGCTTAAGAAGATGAACAAATAAAATTTTCGGATGCCCATTTTTTATTGAATCTTGAGAGACAGATTTTTTTTTTCTTATTTTTTATTTGTAAAAAATAAACTATACAGATGCTTACAAAGAGCCAGAAAGTAATTTCATTAATTTCCTTGTCCAAGCATGCCCAGCTTAACGCTTCCTATGTATACCACGGTTTGAATCAATATTTGCTTCATCAATTTCGAGGATGTGTTACGTTGTCATGAAGAATGAATAAAGTAAACAAACATGGAGAGAGGATGGACCGTTGATAGTGTCGCGTGGAGCGTGTTCTCGCACGAATTTTACGAAGGACATTTTTTCATGGCGGATTTCGTGTTGATGAAAATTTCAACAATGCTCCTCAGAAAAACTGGTTTTGTTCCACCAATATCGGTGACTCAGTGTAACACGAGTCGAAAAACAAAGACACTGCTGAATCTAAATGAACGTGTTGGGGAAAGCAACTGACGCTTCCTTCAATTTTTTTGACATATAACCGTGTTCAAGTGAGCCATTTTGACGAGAGTTCCAACGGGAATTAAGTTTTTCACGATCGAGATTGTATCCACGCACTCTATGGACTCATTATTGCGATTTGTTTGAGCCCTGATGTATCTCCCTCTACGGAATACGCCCGCAATATTAATCCTCGGAGCCCAATTATTTTTACTCACGTTCCTAACGAGCTCATTCGTTACACAAGCCCAAAAAATTAATGAAATTTTTTATTCGATCGAGGTTCAAGTACGAGATTCAAAATGAAATTCTTTGTCAAGCATTCTTTGTCGGCTGCTCGGTCGATGCGCACCCCGGTCCCTGATGGAAATTAAAAAAATGAAACAATATTTTGTTGGAAAAAAAAAAAAACAAAAAAAATTCTCAGTGTCAATTTCAATATGTATCGCCATTTTTATCGAGTCTTCTATAACTTGAAGTGAATAAACCGAGCGAAAACATACTGTTATGGTAATTTGGCTTGAATTTAAATTTATAATTCTTTCTTTGCTGCGAGATATCTGGAAATGTGCAAAAAATTCTACGACGCCAGACATTTGAAAGTTTTTGTAAAATTTTTCAAGAGAATTTACAAGAAGAAACACAAATAATTGACACAGCAGTGCATTAAGAGCTAAATTGGCATTTATTCGTGGGTATATCGAAAAACCCATTATCGCTTACTGTCAGCCTCGTAGACTGTCTCCTTCGCAATAAAGATTAATCACTTTATCTCCCAATGCTTACGTTTTATTCATTTCAATTGTCGTTGAAAAGAAATTCAATTAGACATTTCACTAATTTCTTTGTATATCGCGTACATTAATATTGACGTACATTAACCGTTGATTAATTTCCGAACCAATCGACACAGCCGGGAAATAGCGTGATGGATTTGAAACAGTCGATAAATTGTGTGAACATACACAATTAAAGTAGTTCGGCCGTTCTATGACTAAGTTAGCAACTACTTTATGTCGATCAATTTGAAGTCTAAATTATAAATACAATTAATAAACACTTACATTGAGAATATTTTTATCATAAGAATGGAATAAAATGCTTTAAAAATATCATAAAAGAGAAAATTTATACTTCAACTTGACTAGATAATGATTGATTCGGTACCGGCCAGTACCGGTGACACTTTAAATATATACATAACTTGAAATTTCTGCGATTATCGCGAATTTGCTCGAACTTCAATCAGCTGTTACCTGCAGTTCAACGTAATGACTGACGTCCGCGCTTCCGACGCGTCAGAGACTGAAGTTTTTTCACGTTTTCTTTCTTAAAAGCCCCGTAAGCTAATGTTTTTTTTTTTTTAAAGAAACGGAATCCGTGATAATTTTTTTTTACGATATAAACTTTTTCGAGGCTCAAACGCCATCAAATTTTTTCACCTTTACCGTACTTTATCGAACGGCTGAACTACTTTTGAGATTTTCTGGCCGACAGATCTCAAAAGTTTCGAAACTGTCTTTCATGCTTTGTTCAAATATCAATGTAAAAAGGAAAAAAATCAACTTCACATCGGTTTTTTTAAATATTCTCTGTTTCTTCAAGAGTTACGATATTTTGTGAATTTCTCACATTTACCGCGTTTTCAGAAGTATTTTCAACAAACGGAAATTCGTTCTGCGTAAGCACTAAAATTTTTCCTTTCTTGGATAACGAAAATGTCGCTGAAAAAGAATCGATAAAAAATCTAGTAAAGAATGAGGACCGTGAGACTCACCTGCGGTATGCTAAGAACGAACGACAATATCCACGTGTAAGAGATGAGACGATTGCATCGTTGGGACGTATTGAGACTTCTCATCGGATAACGAACCGCGATAAATCGATCAACGCCGATGAGCACGAGTACAAATGTGCTCAGATAGAGGCTGAACATTTGAAGGAATTTGAAAAGCTTGCAAGTGACGTTGTCGAGCAGCCACGCAACCGTGTAGCTCCAAATAGCCTCACCACCGATGCAAAAAACTGTGACGAGTAAATCTGCGATCGATAGATGCAGAATGAGGATATAAATGGCTGAACATCCGTGTCGCTTGCGACGATTTTTCGTAATGGACCAAATCGTTGCAGCGTTTCCTATGAGGCTCAGTACTGCCATGACCCCCAGAATAATGGCTTTCAAGTATGCACCGTGGGTCAATTTTGGCGCATGTTGAAGACAGTTTACATTCGTCAATACATCGCTTACAGTCACGATCGCTGATAATGGTTGCTGAGTGCCTAGATCGTTCGTGCTCCAGTCCAATGTCGCGTTGTCGCATGGAGGCAACAACATCGACGTTGCGCTCGTGCTCGTTACTACATTCATTATATTTGATCCTCCCATTTTTAACTTTCATACGCAAAACTCAGTCGGGCACGGATTCTCGGTCTCTCGAAACCTTCGGAAACTCGTCGTCATTATCGGTTCCCACGAATCTAATTGTCGATGCGTTTTCCACATTTTCACCGGTGAATCAGTCTCTCGATCTTCTCTCTGCTCCAGCACCTTTGTGAATAACACAATTTCGATTAGTATGATCTTATCAGATTGCAATTTAAATTCTCTTCGTATACGCTAATGTCCAATATTTTTAAATTCATTTAAAACGAAATAACAATCTTATGACGCTGAAGTTTCAACTCTTGAGTTCAACTAAATGAACGAAAAAAAACTTTGTTATTCTCCAATGTTGTTCCCTCCCTTATTTGGAATTCGTGGTTTTTAACTCATTGTTAAAAAATCGTTTAAATCATTCTCGCAACGAAAACCATTGTAAAGTTGTTACGTTTGGATAAAGTCAGCGGGAGACTTGCAACGGAGCTCCTGGGAAGCTGAGCGCGACTCTGGATAATAGTTGAGCAAGTTCTATTTGTCTTCGAGTAGGTAGGGGTCAAGAGGAATTTGGAAGTGGGTGTCAGGTAAACTTGTGGAAGCTCGTAAAGTCAAAGGATGATCCTCGCACCGCTGTGCTAGAACGGAGTTTATCAGAGTGGGGCTAAATCCACGTAGCTTAACCTCCGGTTTTCTCAAGTGACCTATTGCTACTTTTTCTTTTTCATTTGTGTGCAAATGGAATCGATATAGTTCGCGGCTGTGCGCGGCTGTGAGGAAGGTAGCGTACAAATTGCTCGTGTCGATTCGCTTGTGAAGAAAAAAGTGAAAAAGTTTTGCACACGTGATCATTTTATATAAATTTTATTTCGGCGCTCCCACAGCCACGATTATTCGTGAAAGTTTTTACCGAAAGTTTGTCGAAATCTATCACTAGGCCAATGATCTTTCATTACAATTTCCGTCTTCTCAAAAGAGTTCGTGCGCTGAAAAAAGAGATTGAACGATTGCTTTTAGTTTCGCGATTGAACTATTTCGATATGATGAAATAAAAATGTTGCTCTTCGCATCTTCCATTTGGGCAAATCGAATGGACTTTCACGAACATAAGACACACCTGCGTGTCCTTTGGACGGAAGCTTTTTCCAAGAATTGAATTTGATATTGTGGTAATTGGTAAGCCAGTGAATTATCACGTTACTTCGATATCAAATTACCGCTCCACATCAACGAGCCTTTCGCATCCACTTTCTCTCAATGTCAAGAAAACCTAATTCAAGTATTAAGGAGATGCTGTCAACGGAGCATGTCAAAGTCTTACAGTCGACTTTTTGTGAGGTTCGTCACTTTAGCGAACGTAATGGTGGTAACATGACCTCACGTGCATGTTCCGAGTTCAACGATCCGCCCCGCCTGTCTAGTTGTCAATTAATGAGTTTCACTCGGAACAGTGTCTTTGTTTGAGACAATAGAAAAATTTGAAAAACGTGTGCCGTTGAAATCATACGAAATATAAGGTCATATAATATAATTATAATAATCCGACTGAAAATTCCATTTCAAAAAGATTATTAATGAACGTTTTTATGCTACCTTCGAGCATGGTGCGTATTGTGCGTTTATAATTCTTCGTTGTGCTCCAATTTCCCTAAAACGAAAGAATTTTCATCATTCTTCGTGGAATGCAGCGCAACCCTTCTTGACAATCCAAATTAAGATCGCTCCCTGCTGAACACTTTCATGTTTCAACTTCAAGGCTATGAAATTCATTGTGATTTCATTGCAGTTAAATAAAGGCGCGACAGCAAACTCTGTATTTTTCGTGATAACCAGTGAATGCGAATCAGAACACATTACTAAAGCGACCTCAAACTACAACATTCACAATTTTAATTCACGAATGCCTGTGCCCCTTTGCTTCACCGTGATGTTTCAATCACTTTTGCCTCTCACTATATTCTCCAACATTACCAATTACAAACTGCCACAGGGATATGCTTTTCTTTGAATACTTTTTTTCTGCATATTTCTCTGTATTCTTCATTTCTACGTGTACTGAGAATTCATTACGTTTCTAGTTTCCGTTGTACGAAGTCATATTTTTCATATATTAAACAGAATACCAGTGTGCGTTCGCAGTGTGAAAAATCTTTCTTTGTACACGCGTACTGACAGTTTTTCATGTTAAAATTGGGCCGATTCATATCCATCATTGTAATTATCCATCATTTGTAATGCTTTCCTTCGAGTCTGTCAAGTCGTACGTGAATGTTAGTAACAGGGACAAGCGGACACATACAAATTGCATACGGTAGATGAAAAATGGTATTAATATTACTCAGCGAGTCCAGAAATAAGGGTTTGAAAAAATGTCCGCTTAAAAAATTTATCGAAAGTCTTTATCCATGTGAAATGTGGAAGAGGAAAAAGGCTCATTATAGTACTCACTATATTTTTGTTAATATATATTTGAAACGTTTCGTTACTCGTTAAACATTGAAACTTTGAAGTTTTTTAGATACAAGTACATTCACAAATAAATTATGATTTCGGAATAATGCAAGAGAAAGATACGGAGCCGCTTTGGTGGTTCATGCGAGGATGAGACGAATGAGGCTGATAAAGATAGTTTCAAAAAAATGCCACGACAATTCGTAAACAATTATAAAAGATCAAAACAGTGGTAATCACGGTTCGATGGAAAGATGGAAAGATGGAAATTTGTATAGTTTATGACGAGTATTTGGGAACGTTCAAGAATGAAAATTTCAATGAAATTGATCGAATCCGTAGGATCCATTGAAAATAACGGCTACGCGAGTTTGTTTTGTCAATACGGCAGGATAATTAAATTTGAAAAAAAAACTTTTGTTAAAATGGTATTCGTTAAACGATTTGTCTTTTAGTCTTCGCTGTTAAGTAGAATTTTCACGAGGGCAGATCGAATTTTGATTCAGTATGGAACCTCTCGATGAAAAACAATCAATTTTAACGGATTATTTGAAAAAAATAGATTGATTGGAGTTGCTTTGAAATTGCGTGGAAAAGTGACTCGTCAAGTTCATATAACGGCCTGATCGATTTCTCAAGCGCCATTGCGAGTTGTAGTGGTAAAAAGCATAAAGAATAAAACAATTAGTCACGCTCACAATTAAAGGTGGCTGGTTTTCGGATAATAACGTTAACATGCGTCGGGAACTGAGTGAGAAATAGAGAGCCGACCCGCGTCGAGGGATATTGGAAAACGTGAGGAGAAGCAGTGGATATGAGGATTGATATCGGTTACAAACTGTTACGCAATTAGAGCTTTTACTTCTTTAAACCGTTGACGGTGATTCCATTTTCTCATAAAACCGGTTAAAACGAAATTCTTCACATCGAGAATAAGTTGATTAACGATAGAAACAGTATTGCATTCGGTTTGCAAAATTACCCTGATAATAATTAAGGTAGATCATACCCGAAGGATCTTATTTCATGGATGTCTAAATTGGATAGATTTTTTTCTCCCTAATTGAAGATATAATCACTTCAAATTAATGTCAGAGTTATCAACTCGAAGTGGTAAATAAATTTGTTCAACTTATCTCATGGCGAATGAAACTACAAGCCACTAATTAATCGGGGATCCATCACTGACCGAACCCCAAATTTCATTCGTCCCTGGCGAAAATATTATAGTTTTTTATGTAAAAAATCGCATAAGGATGGAAATAAATGGACCAAGGAAAAGTATTAATAAAAAGACAAAAGGCCCAGGCCAAGAAGAAACAAAATACCGAAATAAACAAATGTGAGGTTATACGAGTGCTCATTAACAATTTCGTTCAATCTTTAACGTAATATATCTGTATTACTAGTAAGGCAATCGTCTCGAATTTTTTCCTCAACCTTCATCATATACTCAATTGTTATTGTGTACTTTTTCATTAAATTCGTATGAAGCGTTGATTCGTTATATGAAAAGATAAACGATTTTTCACACATAGTCCCTACACCCCTCGTGTATTTTTCTTCATATTTAAACACGTTTATCTTAAGGAAGTTGAAGCGATATATATAGGACATCATACGGAAAATACATTAGATTTTATTATTCCAAAATAATGAATTGAAAATTTACGTGAATCTTCTTGAATAGCGCTTAATTATGTGTGAAAAATTTGAGGAGGTTTCACCGCCTGGTAATCGAGATATTCATTGTCGAAAATGACAAGGTTAAACATGGGCTCTTATGGAAGCTTTCAAAAAATTGCAAACTTCAACAATAAATATCTCAATTTCACGACGGTGAACCATCGGCATATCCCGCCAGAAGTTTAATACTGTCTTAAGCTTTCTGTTTAAAAAATTTTAATGTGCAAAGTTGGAAAATAGTTTTAACATGAGATACGCTTCAACCTCCTTAATAACGAATAAGACGAAACCTTTAAAATTTGATATGCGTGTCACCCATTTAAACTCTGTCTAAATTTCAAGATTTTCTTAAGAAAATCCTCTCGTGGATGAACTACGTATTGATGGATCCGTGAGTTGATTCTTTTTCAAAACGTCTATATAAAAATTCAATAACATATATCATCGGATATGTCAAACATTTTTTTAGTTCGATTCGCAAACCTTGATATCGGTCAAATACGTCGAATACAAACTGAAAAGATTCGTAGTGCAAATGAAAAAGAATTTTTCGATCTATTGAACAAGACAAACCCGACGATTAGTATTAAATAAAAGTTTCGATTCTGTTACTTCGTTTCAGAATATCAATAAACTTTTCACAGTGAAAAACGTAACGTGAAAAATAGACGTCGGGATTATCGTCGGGAAATATCTTTACTTCTTATTCAATTATTGGTAATTAGAATCATCACCCGACGAAAATCCCGAAATTTATTTCATTTCAAACTATTGAAAGTTTACCATTTTCTCAAGTGGAGAAGTGTCGGGAGTTTTCATGTTTTTTAAAAACATTTTTGTATTTCTTTCTTTTCAAAGTTCATAATTTTTTTTTATCAGAAAAAACAGCAGGGTGTCAATTCAACACTGGACAGCTCACCACCGCATTGTTCGCGTACATCTAATCTCTGTATATGTAATGTAGAGTTGACAAACGGGCCACTTGGTCGTCGCTGTCGAGTTGGGACCCTACCTTCAATGAAAACAACAGCTCAAAGTGAAAGCAGCAGCGTACAACCGTCTGAAGTTGTCGATAATCGAGCACTACCTTATTTACATGGTCATCAATTCGATATGGCAAAATAAGTTTGAATATAAATATTAGTTTTCTAAACGAGTTCACTCCAGATTTTGACAAACCATGTCTAAGAACACTGTCAAAAATTGGTCAAGACAAGTGTGACTGTTCCAGAGATAAATTGTTTCAAAAAAATCCTCCCTATCAGCTGATCGCAGTGAAACTTATAACTCCCATCTTTTTTGCTCTGCGGGTAGTTGAGAAATGTTAAACGTAAAAAACACTGAGATCAAATTTCGTGTCGCAGTTTATTCTGCGCTTCCTAGGGATGAGATTCGATCTCAGCTTCCCTGGTTTCTCATAAATAAGGGCGAAACTCGTATCACAACGAAGTCATTTTTTTTATCACGGTTCTTCGATTGAAACTTTCCTGATATATTGACGGCTCTAAGTCCACTTCAGTGTTCTCGTTTCCACGTGTATTTCCAACAGAGCTGGGGAGTTGGGGAGTAACACACTCGGTAGTTTGAAAGTCAACTGTGGGTTTCCGGATGGATCTTTCGACAAAAAGATTGGAGATTATCCTTATTGTCGTACGGTAGCAGAAGGTCGGTGTCAACACCAATAAACTCATATGAAGAAAAAGACCTGGACATTCATCTCTTCAAGGAACTTCGATGAAAATGAAAGGGGAAATCTCGCCAAATGCTATTGTTACGGTTCAAGGATGTTGGACATCGATGTATGGCCGAACGAACAGCACAATCGACTGAATATGACGATAGATTTGCTTTTGAAGTGGAGTGTGGCGGAATAGGGTTCGAGATCTCTATCATTATTTCGTGCGTAAAACACCGAAGAAACAAGAAGTTTTGTTGGTCAAAGAAAAGATCCTCCACATCAACGACTCGGACTCACACTTTATCGTTTTATTTCTGGTTTGTTTTCTCGTGACGTAAACAGTCACTATCGATATAAACCATAATGTAAGTTCCGAAGAACGGGTTCCGATGACGCAATTGACTCCAATCGTCAGTTTCACCGATTCGTTCCTTTGTTTCTGTTAAGCCAAATATTATAAGAGTTAAAAATTAATAGCGATCAATATTGTTCGCGAAAGATGAACTTGAAAATCCCGAACAGCAACAAGTGACTGATACGTGCCATTCGATGAAATTTTTCTCTCGGGACGTTATCTCTCTGTCGCACGGAGCATGACACGACTCCATAATAAAAAATTTCATGACGCAGTTTTTCGACTAAAACGAGCGACGTTTATTCGTTTCTCGACCCCTATAAAACGAACATTTCTCGTTCTAATCGTATTCAAGTATATCGCATATTTTCGGAAGCAACACCCTTGTCTCATCCGAAACTTTATTTTTTATTTCTCCTTGGAATCTTTTCATTTCGACGAGTGTCACTTGCCTTTACTCTACAGGCCTTCATCTCCTTTTATATTAAGAATATTTAAGAACGTTATATACGCGTCCAGTTAAACAAGTGTCAAATAAACTCCAATACGTGCGCTGGATTTCCATGACGCTGTTATTCAAAGTATGCTAAATTCACTGAATGATGAGGAATTTTTCGCGGAGGATAATTCTTTCAAGCTATTAATAACGATAAATTTACGGAGTCGTCAACCCATAAACGATGACGCTGAAGTTTGCAACGTTGGAGTCCAACGAAATGGTAAAAAAAATTCTCCAATAATTCTAGTAATTCTCCAATTGCGTTCCCTGTCGAATTTGCAATTTGTAGTTTTCCAAGCTGCACCGATACTTCGTGAAATAAATAAATTGGTGAATTACAAATGATTTTTTTTTTCTTCATTTCGTTGGATTACAACGTTGGAAACTTTAGCGTCGTCATAAACGTTCAATCATGGCACACTATTATCGACATTTTTTTGAATTTTTTTGTTTCGTCGTGAGTCGATCGAAGGCACGCTGGCTTTTAGTGGTGGATATCGAGCGAATGGGTTCCTCTAGCTTCCGTTAAAAGGTTTGATGCGGTAGGCAAATAAAGTAACGTAAAGAATGGTGAAGAAGGTCTCAGGGCTTGTTTCTGAATATTTTTTCCTCAACATTCGTTGTCCTTAATACTCTCGATAAAGGGGGAATCTCTTGCGAAAAATACAGTTCAGTGGGTGAATGTTACGAGACGAGTTCCTCAATGTAGCCCCCGCTTCGATCGCGATATGCGTAAACATTGATTCGACGCAGATTGGACGATTTGGCCACGTTACGCGTGATGCTTTTATCTTTTTCTTTCTCATAGAGCAACGGGATAGCTACGAATGAGGTGGCAACAAAAAACGATTGTATTAAATTACAAATGTGTTCTACACACCAAAATCGCATGCTGGAAACAATATTCTATATGTAAATCGCGCGACAGTGACAGGGAACAGGTTTTTAACAAGTTTTGAATGCTCTCAAACATTACAGAATATTTAAATCAACAGAAAAAGAACGAAAATTTCAGGCTGCCGATATAAACTCTCTTTCTCTCTCTCTCTCTCTCTTTGAATATTTTGTTAATTGAATTTACGATAATTATTCGTAGTACTGACTGACATATACGCACTCAAAGTCCTGTTGACTAATCTACAAATCAGTAAATATGAACAAATGTATATAGACAATGCAATGAGTGCAATTTGAAAAGGTTCTCCATTTAATAATTGTTTTCATTTTTGTTTGACGTGTGATATTGAATTAGATCTATAAGACAATTATGCAATACAAATTTGGTAAATTTTTGAAGAGATTCTGTAGAAAATGGCCTTGAAAGAGATGTTATTACGATAGTTCATTCGGAGTGATGAGTCACGAGTCGTGTCACGACGAAAGTTCAATAGAAGTTTAAATTTGCAATTAGAAACAACGAAACAATGTACAAAGTTAAGAGTTTTCTGGAAGTGGAAAAATAATTTGAATTTTGTAGAAATTGGCATTACGGATTGAGTTTAATTACGTGTCGATAGACTCTCATTTACTTAATTACAATTCTTCCTGCTGCAATCGACGTTCGTATTTGCATAACGAATCTCGCGAATGAAGCGAAATAAAATGTTCGGCGAAGAAAAAAAAGCCATGACGGTTCTAATCCATTTACAAACGGGATAAAACGATTGTTTGCTACTTCAGGAGAAAAGAAACGAATAACACTGCCTGAGTACGGACTCGTGTTTTTTTTCAACACAAGGGAGATTAACCGAAAAGGTCGCAGCGACTTCAGGGATGGAGAAAATCGCATCTTCACCTAAACAATCACTTTCACCTCCGGAAAAGCAAGATCCATCGTCGTGCTATAGCCTATAGTGACTAGTGCAGCATTCGGGAATAATGTGCACGTAGAAGAACAGATAATCTTGATGAAGTGATTCTTGGAGAGGAAATTGAACGACTCGTATTTTACGAGGAAGTTTAACTCACTCGCACGCTTCCGGAATTCAAAAAATCCTCGTATTTCCACGTTCTGCTATTCCTACTATTGCAATAATCTACTTTGTGTCCGTACATTTCTGTGCACCGGTGTATTCCACACCATCTCACCGGTATGAGTTTCAACGGTTGAACAGATCGTGATGCCATAAAACATCAATTCACGGACGATGCTCATTCGGAGATTTACTTTGAAATGAAAAATTTTGGTCCAATTGAAATTTCGTAAAAATGATAATGGAGAGAAAGTATAGAGAAACATTTTTGCGTGTTTAAAAAATCCAGCGATCCAATCACTCCGGTGGAAAATATGTTTTTTACTATGCCTCCGTGTGGGAAGTTCGATTTTCTATTTTGCGAAAGTGAGTATTCACCGGGGTGATTCAAAGAAAAAAATTTTCTTCATTTCCGATTGTAACCTAGCTCAAGAGTTTCGTTTAGGTACCAAAATAGACCAATTAAAATATGAGCCCTTAATATTGATATTAAGTTAGTGCGCCCTTGTCGATTTCAACACATAGAAGTTGCCCTTCCTTCTTGGAACTTCCTGCTACTTTCGAGCCCATATAATTTTTCAGTTTTTCCAGATTGCACTATCGATAGTTGTGCTTTTTCGAATTTTCGGAGCTCCAAAATGTATTTTCAGTCCGTTTTGAGCTCTTCGGCCTCAAAATCTGAGAGTTTGTTAGAAAAAAGATATAATGACCGTGAATTTTGTCTTTGACCTTGAATAACCGTTGAACGAGTTGATTTACCGAAACGTGACATCCGACCTTTTTTGTAAAACAGAGTTCTCCTGTGTTATCGCTTTATGGGAAATCGACAAGAGGAATGCGCACTAACTTAATATCAATATTAATGGCTCATATTTTGCCTGGTCTATTTTGATACCTAATTGAAACTTTTGAGCTCGGTTTCGATCGAAAATATATATATTTTTTTTTGTTTTTTTAGCCGGAGTGGCTACTCGTCCGGAGTACGGACGAATACGCGACGGTTATTCGTCCGGAAAGCGTCTAGGTTAGCATATTGTATCTGGTTATACCTACGCTACAGATACTTTCATTTATTCGTTATATGTCCGCAATAATTGTACGATATTCATCCGAATATCTACTAATGATTGTTTCGTACATATCCGGACGAATGATCGTAAGTAATTCGTCCGGATATCGAATATATGAAGTGCAATGTTTCCGGACGAATAAGCGTACGGTATTCGTCCGGATATTGAATACATAATTGTTTATAATGTGTGTCCGGACGAATAATTCCACGGTATTCGTCCTAATGTGTACAACCAATTGCATTGGAAGCAGTATACGTTTTGGCGCGATGATACATTGTCGTGGGGACGATTAAGCGCGAGGACGTTTTATCGAAATGTGGCTTGAGCCACGTCCACCCCCATACTACGTTTGATGCTAAACACCGGTAAGCGATATGAACGAGGGCGACGGGGGCCTGGGGACAGGCCACCAGCGGGGGGTTCGGGGGGCCTCGCCCCCCGAGAACCACCACTAAAATTTTAAATGAATCATCACTTCGTCAAATGTTCGTTTATTTCGCTATAATTTTTTAACACAATTATTTCGTTCCACGTTCAAGAGACACAAAGTTTACTCCAAAAGAAATACGTTTCGAACTCGCCCAACGATTCCGCACAGAAAGACACAATACCACATTGTATCACTCAACATTCGGACGATTTACGTATGATTACTCATTCGGATATGTACGAAAGCGAGCATAGTCGAGATATCCGGATGAGTACCGTACGATTATTCGTCCGGATATATTGTACCATTATGTATTTCATATCCGGACGAATCACTTGTATAATTATTCGTCCGTATATGTACATTGTATTTATTCGGCCGAGTAGGCACAGCCTTTTTTAATTATCCTAGTATTAAAACAGTATTTTTTCACTAGCCCAATAAATGTTGGGAACACTGTTTCGAATCATGGTCATAATTGAACCAGAGGCAAGGGTGGCAAGCCCTCCTTAAAGGCGTCATATACTACAATTATTATGTATATAAGAATTGTTTGCTTTTTGAACCAACTAGTCACTCGAATGCTGCTTGGGAATGAATAATATTTCTGGTTGATAACATAGAGGCCTCTGGAACACTCGCATCGATTGACTGCTAAATAACTGGCTTTATTAACGCACATCCATATATTCTGTGTCAAGTACAAGGACTCATTTCCTTTATGAAGTTGATGGAGTTCAAGCCTTGATAATAGATTGCAGGATTATAAGACCGATTATTGTTCGTTGATCAATATGTTCGATAAGCGTGTTAAATGGCTCCCTGGTGGATAGATCTGATCAAAATGAAAATCGATCACAGAACAGCATTAAACCGAGAGCTTCTTGTTCTACATTCGTGTCATCGAATGGCACTATTTTTCTTGGATATGCAAGACGCTCTTTATCAGTCTATTCTTCGTTTGGCAATCCCAACCGATTTCACTCGAACATTATGTCATGAACGGAATTACGCAAATAGCACAAAGGCTCCTGTATTTCTTCATTCGCACGTCAAAATCTGATCAAGATGTTTCCTCAACAGTTTCAATTGCAACCCGTTTTTCCTAACTTTGTCACACAAATGCTATGATTTTTTGAAAATATAGCAACAAACGATAGACAACGACGTGAAAAATGAATAGGGAACATTGGTTTTGGAAAAAAATTTCGAGTGAATCGTCCGTTTGCGAAACACCCGGCGCCGTTGAATGAACAAAATGATTAAAAACGAATAATCTCGTTTAATAGCAAGCTAAAGTATAGTATTTATTTTTTTCTAAAGATTCTAAAATGTTCACAACAGCTTTGTGTTGTACCGAAAAGTTATTGTTGTTTAACGGAAAGTTTCAATAAATATAAATATAAAATTGTCCAATCTTCAAGTTTAATCACTATTTAATTGTGTAATAATTGAAAATTCTCCAAATTCGCGAGTGTTCATATGTAGGGTCAAGTTTCCCAACACTTTCCATTGAATGAACACACGGATTCCTCACCTCTTTTCATTGAACAAATGACTGATGAATAATTAAAAATATTAATATGTTTCTACTATTATTTTGATATTAATATTTATTACAATGTCTATTTTTGCATTAACTTTAATCATTCTTTATCAATGAAAATAAATAAACAAAACTAGTAGGCATCAGTGAAAGCTGTGATGTTGAATGTCTATTCAATGGGTAGACAGTGTTCTTTCAATGGGTCAAGTGTTCGGTCTTTGGGACTTCGTGTATGTCGTTTCTTTTTGTTAATTTCCGGAAAATTCATCGACGGAAAGAAAAAAAAATCGTATGCAATATTCAATTTATCTGTGAACAATAAATCCGTTTTTTGTGTGTCTTTACACATTATCTTCCACTTTAATCTCAAAACAGTTCGCGCATGCCTTACGTGTTCCTTCAATTTTCGATTCAAAAGTCGATGAGAAATCTTGATTGATATAAAAAATATATAGATGGAATTGAACGAAGTTCAAACTGAAAAAACGACGAGTAAGTTTCTTTCCAGAAAATTTGATGCATTGAACTTTTCGTCGAGGAAACAGTCTCGTTTTCAATCACAAGTTGATGCAGTCCGTCCCTTTGAAAGAGATTTGATAACAAGGTTTATCCATTTTCTTTGACGTTATATTGCACCAAGAAAACTAAATTATGAGTCTTTTAAAGCTTTCGACTTTCTAGCCATTTATCATAGAATAATCTGTTCTCTCTCTCTTTCTCTATCTCTTTTGCTCTTCAATTATCTTATGTCCTATAATTAAATGACAAACCTCAGATCGCCATGCCTTTATGTCTCTGACAGCAATTTCCCCGGAAGGGCACACTAAACCGCCACACAACGACGAATGAACGGCAATATGTTCATCTCGTCTTTCGAGTTAGTTACCACTCACGTGTTTACACCTTGCGAACACAACAGTCTTCAGTTACAGTTAGACATTCATTTACAATAATGACATCGATACATTGTTTGACACAGCTGATTTTCAACATACTTTATTAAATGTTATTTCATATCCATCAAAATTGAGTTGCACGTTCGTGAGAAAAATTTCAAATTCTCATTAAACATCGTTCCACGAGATTGGAATTTGAATATTTTCTCGTACAGCGTAGTTTTGAAAAATCTTTCATCAACTGGAGTCACCAGTTTGTTTGTTCTTTATTTAAATTTGTTTTTATAAGAAGATCGTCGGTCCAAGAACTCGCAAATGTCTATGAATTTCGCAACTTCGTTGCCGTTTAATATTTCCTTATCGGTTCACTTCTCTCCCGAACCGGCTCGACGAAAGTTGTCGAGACGACTGACGCTCAAGCGCGGTCTTACTCTCCTATGCCCTCACGGATTCTCTTTCTCTGTCCGCCTCACTCTTCATCTCTTTCTCTAATAGCCAGCACGACCGAGTTCCATTTACTCCACTTCGCACATGTCCATTTTCACCACCGATCCTGCTGGAATGGCATGCTCGGATTAGCATCCTTGATCTTTTCAACGAAATCCAGGTTTTCGTTGTCTAGTTTCAGATATGAACAACAATCCATAGCTATATATACAATCATGCGGAGACGTTAAACGACTTTGCTTATTAGTCGAAATACAACCATCATATTTTTCCACTCATCATTCCTCGTGACATTTACCTACCGCAATAATCAAATTCAACGTCAAACTCTTGACTGTAATAAAAAACTCGTTAAAATTACGATAAATTAAGGAGTTTCGGTAGAGGCGATACAATTTTGCCATGCTAAACCATGCTAAAAACATAAAAAATTTCAAAAAGTTCAGAATTTTATAAAATTTGGTGAACATATTCTTTAGTGCCAAATTTGACAATACAAGTTTTTTAAGATATTTCTTCTACACAGTTATCGAGTAATTGATCACTAAAGTTCGCGTGTATAAGCATAGCGTTTTCATATATATAGGTATACATTCCGGGCATAAGAAATCTGCCTTAATGCGTAATAACTCGATAACTAGGTAGAAGAAAATTTTGAAAAAAATTGTGTTTTCGCACTCGATGTTGAATAACATTATCACCAAATTTGATCAATTTCTTAATATTCATACTTCTGTACCGAAACTCCTTAAAACATATCGAAGCAAATTAGAATATTTTGAATTGGACGTCTCGACAGAACGACGAAAAAGAAAATAAACAATTTCATATTAAACATTTCTTGTCAAGAGAACGAAATTTCACCTGCATTATTATGATTTTTAAATCAGTCGATTTTCATGCCGTTACGAATCATTCCAAGATTGTGTTGCGCAGGATTTCGAGAGTCTGCTCGTCACCAAACGTGCTATGCTTGCATCTGCGTTTTCGCTATTGAACATTGTGATCATTCAGCTTGATGAATGTTCAGTAGAAGATTAGATGAAGCTGAGTATCCACGGCAGAGCGAGATGTCTGTCGAACCTGTTAACGTTCGCTGCGAATGAGGCATATTGCCCTGGTGTATGGGGGTGAAAAAATTAACGTAAAAGGGGGTTCATTAATTCCAGTGCGGATCATGAGGATGAATCTAAAATTTGGTTGATCCTAAATGTCTACCGTGGATGGTAGAACGAAGCTTGAATTTCTTCGTGGCTTCATGCATGTACGTTGCTAACGTTTGCCGAAGGTCGACCTTTGCTTTTGGTTTTTTTTTCGCCCGATTTAATTCGTTTTTTTCTCTGATGAGCTCAACACGGCGTGGGGCAAGGATCATAGTTTTAGCAACACGCGAAAACGACGTTTTTTATCAAATCGAGACGAAAGTGCAATTTTTCTACTATACTATCCTGTATGGATAACTGACATCGTTTTTTATTTTTTTCGTGAAATATTTGCCCGAATCTCGATTATGGAACCGATGGAAACGGTGAGCGTTGGTCACTTCGATTGATTGATCGCGACCGGCACGAAAGTTTGTTAGTTCGGCCAATAACTTGCTTAAGGATTTGAAATTTGCCAGAATATTAGAATATGAGTAAAAATAATCCATCGGCATAATAATAATATTTGATATTAAACAATTTACCAAAAAAGCGTATTCGCAGTCTTATGAGTTTGCAATTAAAATAGAATCGTTCTGCTTCAACTTTGTTTCGAAACCTGCTCCCCATGATCCAAGAATATCAAATCTCCATTAGTTAAGAAACTTTTTCATCAGTTGGAATAGTTGACAAGTTATATTTAATATAATGTACATCTTGACGAGTGAATTGGAGCGAATGAAAATTGGAGCGATGAAAAAAAAATCAGTTCATTCGATGGAAAAATTGCGTGACCGTTGGTTAACTTACAAACTTATTTTACGATCAGGATCGTTGACGATACACGAATACCCTCTTACTGCATAGACGTACGAAAATGTCAGCTTCCCATTAGGTTTTGACCCTTGAGAATTCTTGGAATAGGAGAGCGTGTGTCGTAGGGTAAAAATAAAAATCTTGTGGAAAAGTAGACGATGAAATATTTTCGTTCTTGAGGCAAATTGCTCCGCCGAGAAGAGCTTATACGACCTAACGGAAGAACCGAACATTCGTATAGAACGTGTTGTGGGGTGATTTCCGATCGACATTGGAGATTCTTACTTTCATTAGGGGGGAGATGACATCGACCTCGTGTATCCCCCTCCTATTCGTCTGCTCGCAGTTTCCCGTCAAGCGATTCATCAGAGTATTTTTATGAAGCAAATTTGTGATTTTGTGCTCACGTCAAACGCTAGAAAAAGATTGAGCAGCCTCTTTTTTATGTAACGATTTCACTAATCGTGATTTCAGAGATAGAACACTTTTTCATACTATTTTTTATCCGCCCGGATTATATTAACGAATGAGAGAGAAAATATAGAAAAAAAAAAAAATGTATCGAAGAAACCCAGTACGTTTACAGGGACCAGAGACACGTGGACGAAGCTCAAACGCTCTCAATATTCGGGTATGAATATAACGATAAGAAAATACTGTCAAATTTATTGTGTTGTTGAATTGTGCAATTTTTATAATAATTAATTGATTAGTCAGAATGTTGTGCTACTCCAAAATAGTGAAACTGCCTCGTTGGCTTCTCGCTCCGACAAATCTCGTGGTTACCGATTCCTCGTTTATTATTCATGAAACGAAAAAACCTCCGAAATATGAATTAATTGGGCCAGCCAAACTTAAGGAAGTTGAGGCTGTACAGTCATTTTTTTACCCAAAAGTTATGACCTGTACCTTTCAAAAGTTAGGCCAGTTTACAGTTTGGCAATGTTGCATACACTTTAAAGAAATATTGGAAAAAAAAGACGAAAAACTGGTGTTTTTCATCTTTTTTCTGGTGAAAAAGCTCAGTCGAAAACACGAACGTTGACGATCCCAGCCTCAAAAAACTGCACGGGAAACAGATTATTATTAATATAATCTCAGCAAATCTTTTAATAAATCTGAAAAAATTGACATTATTCAGCAGGCCTTGCTCGTGTTGCCCAAAAAATTTCATATTTTTAGCATCATTTTTAACGGAGATATCACTGAATGTGTCTTGACTTCCATAAGATTACACGTTATTTGGCCCAAATTGTTATTGATTTTTCTCAGCAACGACGCTCCTAAACTATCTGAAAATTTACCTGATTTTTTTTTTTACACTTCACTTTATAAGATGCAATCGGTTCAAAAGCGATGACACCATTTTCATTCTAATGCCTCAACTTCCTTAATTCATTGGGGGATTTGAAAGGACTTTGGCGCCTATGAATCTCGTTACTTTCTCGTCTGGATCGTCCGAAGGGATGACATTCCGGTAATCCTGGAGCTGACGACAGTGAAATTGACAAGGAAGTTGAGAGGCGAGAAATTTTATAAATTGTAAAACAGTATCAACCATTCACAGCTGTTTTGGAGTGTACTCAACGTGCTGGTTACTCTCAGTTCAATAATTTCAATAACGATTGTCTTTCATAGGAGACAAATATTATTTTTATAGAATATTTTTATCTTGGCAAATTTTGCTGCATTTTTATACGATTCAATTAAACCCCAACATATCAATACTCAATCTCCATCGATCAATGTCCAATAAAAATTCAATCCTGGCGGACTGTCAATGACCCGCGCCTGATTTATCATTGCGAGTAAATAAGTCGAGTATACCGAGGATGTGTTGAACTTCCGGGTAACTTGATTGCTAACTTGAAAGTCGATCTGTCTCTCGGGGATACTGGTCGGTTCAATTGAATTTTCTCAGTGCAGCGATGTCGAAAGAAAATAATAATCGATAATTCCGTCCTGTTAAGAGTGTGTATCAGAATGTAATGGAACCATTCGTGCAGAGGTATGATGGTAGATAATCTTCGTATTGATCAATCATTAAGAACGAAAAACGCAACTAAATCATTTGATAACGGTTCTTCCTCCTGGTTACCTTTTTTGTTGCGGTGTCTCGTGATTAATCGATGCGTAAAGTTAGCTCGTGCGGGGTGAAAACTTTCTGCTGTAACGCGAGTGCAATTTATCGCATGACCGGGAACAGTCAAAGACGTGTAAATCACGATCGCCTTTTTCTGCACATGGCAGACTTCCATTTTCGTAAAAATCTTGTTTCTACATTGTTCTTGCTCCAATCGTTAGTTATGTCCTTGAGCTTGTGCTTTTCGTATGTGTTCGATGCTCCAGCGCTGGACCGAGTGCGCGAGTAAACCGAGACCTTTTAAATTGATTAAAATAATCATCTGATGGGAGCCAAAAAAATGGATTTGAGATGTGGATTTATTCTTTCCAGGAAACTACGCTTATATATTAAAAATTTCACGTTAGTTCTAATTAAATAAATATTTTCATCTTGACATCATTCAAATTATTAGCGACTCGGAAGCATGCACCCTGGTTGATTATTCAAATTAACAACCGCACGTCAGAGTTTTCAGAGTCGCTTATTGTTGTTATGTCCAATGTTGTTGAATCGTGAGAAGATCGAGGATCCAGGGGCTTGGAGTAATGATGTGCGTCTTCGACCACGAAATTGTTGGAAAACGACGTGAGCTCAACGTAAACATTGCTGGGGGTTTATGCAAAGGACATTGCCATATCGAAACACTCTATAGCTGGAATTCGTGATTGTCGATCGGATACTGATTGTTCTTATTTGTGTTTTCTGCTATTCGATGGGCCATTTTTTGTTTGCTTGTATTTTCTATTGTCCTTCACGATGGTTAAAAGAGTGCACTCTCTTTTACCTCGGCTCTGTATTACATTATGGAGGAGTCACGTTAACCGTCTAAGAAAGGTTAAACCTCCTAATATCACATGCTATTTTTCGGGTGATGTACAGCCCTTGGTTTCCCATCGATACTAAATGAGGTTTGTTGACGATGGGTGTGCGTAGGTGAGTGAGGACGGCGTTCTTCCTGAAAATTTTTTAAGAGGTTCCACAATGTTCGAGAACGTTATTTCATTAATTCCTTAGGGCCTCATTGAAAATACTATCTAGAATCGGAATTATTTAACAACGAAATATTTTCAAATTTCAAAAATATCATCGTTTACCATTTTTTTCAAGTTCGCAATACACTCCCAGCCATTACCAATATAAGACAATTTTTTTTTACCCGGACGACGGGTATTTTAGCTAGTTATGCAATGAAATGCTATCTGCATGTTGTGAAAAAAGTTGTACTTCATTTGTGTGGTCTAAAGACTTAATTTTTATAATACAGGCTGCTTTAATCGGTCACTTGATATTCAGTCGGGGAAGGCTAAAATTTTTTATTATTCCCATAAAGTTATGGGGTTTTGAAATACCTCAAAACAGGACATGTCTGGTTCCAACGGTTCTTCACGCACATCCCGAGATGTTTTGAACTCACCGAATTATTTTCGTTGTATGTGAACGAATTTCGACAAAATCGACCAATCACACACGCGCGCGACTGCTAGTGATTTGAAACAAACGAATTGATTCATACAATTTTTGGGGAAAGCCGCGAATCCTGACTATCTACTTTGTTTTATACAAATAACCAAATGACGTGGACAAATGAGATACAACCCCCAGAGAAATGGCTTCCTTAATTTTGTCAAAAAGATTCAAATTTACAGTACTTTAGTAAAAGTGAAGAACATTATTGGCCGATACGCTTCGGTTGAATTATTGCTTGCTATGAATATTGGTTCGATCGATATTTGCCTTCATAGGCGATAATACATAGAGGGTGCCTGGTGTTCCTCCTGAAATACTTCGCCGGATGCGGAAGAGTGTTATATTTTATGAGAAAAAAACCGCCCGGAGACATCGAGTGAAAATTTTATCGTTCCTAGAACATGATTCTAAAACGATCGTTGTATTCAGAAACGTCAATTTCCGATGTGCAGGAACCATTATATTTATTGGTCCCCTTTGGGGAGTGCTTTTTCCATCAAATTGCTAACGTTTCATTGAGTATTCAACGATTTCCCTATGAATCTTATGGAATATACATCGGGAAATATTTCTCACCTTTTCTTAACAACACTCATAAGAACCTGTAAAAATAAGTAACTATCAAAATAGTATTTTCGGAAACTGGATCCTGCGAAATGAAGAATCTCTCTTTAAACGAAAATTCGGGGGAGAATATTTTCTTCTTTTTCGGGTAATCTTTTCAGGTAAAATTATAAAAAAAAAATGATTAAGAAATCGAAAATACAGCTGCAGTTTTTCAATTTTTCAGATCACATAAAAACCATTCTGATCATTCAAAGCAGACTGCGTCGTTGAGAATTGAACCTCTGTCGACAAATGCGTAGATAATCTCTAAAGTGTTTTGACTTTTCGGCAGGCTTTTGTTTCACAAAATGTGAAAAATTGAATTTCATTGGTTAATTCAATGAATTACGTTTCTCAAATATACCGCATATGTTAATCGACAAAGTATACGAACAGCCCGATGCATTCGCTTGTTTGTGTAGTAGTAAATCCTTATTCGAGAATCTGCGTCTTGAGCCCTAATAAAGCTGCTCATTAAAGGGATATCCGATTACCATTAATTAACGACCAAGCCTGATTTAACTTAAACTCGAGGAAGGGCAACAATTGTGTATTCCTCGATTGTTTTGAAGTTCATAAATGAGAAAAGGCTTCGACGCAGTTAAAATCCAAATGAACAAACTCCAGAAATTTCTTTTTCTGCCCTCCGGGCCGAAGTTGCCGCATTCCGCCTGCGTCGGACAGAAAAATCGTATACACAACTCGGGCAGGAAAAAGTAAAGCCCCAAACCACATGTTTGTCAGCCTCGGCTTCGCCTCGGCCGACAATTACATGTGATCTGAGACTATCCTTATTTTCCTGCCCTAGGTGTGCAATATACTATTTTCTCTCCCTAAAATATTGACCGAAATGATAATTCACGCAGTTCAGCTTGAGCAAAAGTTCTTTCATTTCTTCCATAGTAATAAATCTGATAATCTACGTATCAATGTGAATACTAATGATCAATATTGAAACACAGAAAGAAATATAATTCGATACAACTTTTTCTAACCCCCTGTTTGTATTCGATCGGAATAAAAGTTCGTACTTTGATATAGTTGTTCTAGTGGGACGAAATGCTCAGCACGTATTTTTTACATGTGGGTCAGCTCTTCGCCTCCCCATTTTCTACTTCGTCTTAACAACTTTTGCATTTTTATATATTATATCTTAGAGAGAAAAGAGAGACAGAGAGAACTCGAATTCGAAGTTAAATAGCATCACAACGAATCGGAGAAATAACATTCCGGAACTGAGGTGCGTTGCGCAACATTGAAAAATACAGAATCAAATCTCTGGTTCGTAAAATATCAGACTTTAGAGTTTGAATGGACCGTGAGAAATATTCAACTTGGAAACTACTTCAACTTTGTTTCGATACGTATTCATAAACCCTTGTTTACTTCCACACTCAATCGCGGCTGCTGAAGTTTTTCCAGTAAATTCAATCAGTGTCGGAAATTCCGCATACGTCAAGATTTCACGAATATTACTGAAACAATCGATCAAGCATCCCGGACTTTATGAGTACTTGTCAAAAAACAAATGATTTTTGCGAAAAAAATCATTAGAAATGACAAAAAGCAATGGCCAATCAGGATTAAAGTGTTATGAATTTTGAAAAACGACGTTTTTTGGGGATTCACTCGTTACTTTTACTATATAAATACAAATAGTGGACAATGATTAATATAGTCCATCACGAATTGCAGTGAGTAGTGACTATTGGGATAAATTCATGAAGCATTATTTCAACATTTTGATCGAATTCAATGGAAGATCTTAAAAATCTCCGCGTTGTGCTTCACTAACACTAAATGATTTCATGGGAAAAAAATGATTTAACTTTTCTCCCGATAAGACCAGGCATAATAAATTCGAAATTCTTTATTTTCAAATTCAATTTCGAACGAATTACAATATTTTTTTTTTAAACGACTTCGTTCTTCGAGGTTCACGAAAAAACTTTTCACTTCTCTTGATATATTCTTTTTCTTCGCTTCCAATTATTTTTTAAGAAAGAGTTGTTCTTTTTATCATCGATTTTTACAATGTGAACATATCACATGTCGAATACGGCTCCTCGCTTTCATGTTCCGTTCCCACAATGTGAAGAATCTCAAATTGTGTGAAGAACTGCATAGAATTGCTTTCTAGTGTTAATCAATATTTGCGAGGCTTTAAGAACGGCTGAGAATTTAAATGTATTGAAACTTTCGCCTTTTGAGCAATTACAGAGTCCCAGAATTTCTTGGTTAGCTGGGGAAAAAAGTACCGTCAATATAAAAAAAATGGGTATTTTCTAATTTATGTTAGGGACGAAGGATTTTACAGAGTAATGAGCAGTCAGCAGAAGTTCATTGCGCATTAATAAAGTTGATGGGTAATCGATGCCAATCCATTATGCACTATGAGAGAAGTTCTGAGCATTAAGGGGGTATGCATCCATTGTTCCTTGGCGATTATGAGAGCAATGGAAATTACAGCATTCTTTAATAAAATATAATGCAGTAAAACACGCGAAGCATTGCAGAGTAAAGTATCGTGAACGGGGGAATATTTGTGGATTTTTTTTCTTCTTCATTTGTTGGTTGATCCTCTTTCGAAAAGTTGAGGGGAAACCAAAAGTGATGCCCGTAAAGAGTGGAATAGAGTATACAGTAAATAATCCTTAAGCCGTGACGTCATGTCCATAAATTAGGCCACATTTTTTCAAATCACTTCGCTCGGTAGTTCCGCTTTAAATAACTTAAGGACCTCTACGTTCCAGGGAGTTCACAAAATTTTGAATAAAAACAAAATTGAACTGAAATTGTTTGTTGTCATGAAAATAATAAACTTGTGTCTTGATTTCATAATCATTCGTTAAATCTTGAAGGTAATTATTGATTATCTGCCAATTAAATTTATAAAGATTATGAGTCCACCGGCGGTGTACCTGCGGACCTAGTTGTGGAGTTTCGCAGGTGCAACTTTAAGAATTTATTGAAATATAAGCTTGATAAATGTATTTCATTCGTCAGCTTAGACCTGAGTTTTTTTCCTTCAATAAGTGATGTCTATTTGCCGAATAAGTCTAAAATAAATGACGCGTACGAAAAAAGCCGTTATCACAAGACAGTCAGTCGGTTTTGGCCCACTCGTCGTTTTCTTTTCCTCGACAAATTATTATTCCTGAATTATTTGGCATCTTGGAAACAATACGAGGACTGAAAAATAGACATTTTTTCGAGCGATCACATTGACGATCATTCAACTGAGAAAGTCTCAGTGATTGATCGCACCAACGTTTTTTCCATCTCTTTATCCTGCGCTGGTAAAACCTCCCGTAGATTAGACCAGTGCATTTGTCTATCGAAAGATATTTTCATTTTATGCATACAAAAAGATTTAGCTATTTCGTCAAAGTTAATTGAGCTGCTTGGAGATGAGATATAATTTTTTTGGAACAGTAGTGCTGATAGAGTAAATTCGTTTATTCCGGATTGCTATCATGCACCAGGCTAGTGACACAAACCTAATCTTTCTGCTGCCCGTTGACCAATAATAGGAAGATGTCATGACTCTCGCCGGGCAAAAAAAGTCCCAACGAACGTCCATTAAAAATATTATGTATACGCTGACGAACAACACGCTTGGGACAGACTTTACAATCTCTCATCTAAAATGAAATCTTGAAGATTATATTTGTTTCTTAATTGTTTCCGCATAACTTTGTAAGTGAAGGCTTTTCATTGAGGGGAGAGTGGGATATTGGGAATTTCGTAACATTTATTCTTCTCCTTTATTCTGTACAGACAATCCTACGTTGAACTTTTAGATATGATCGTCTTGAGACAACGAGCTCATCCAATAATATCCATCGTAATACAAGGATGAAGTCGTGATTTTATCATTCGTATCTATTCTGATGGTGTCTCGCAACTTATTTTTTTCCAACTCCGACTTCACCGTTTCTTTTGTTATAAGATCTTGTACTTTTAAAGCACGAACTGATATTCAGCGACTCGTAATCGCCACCGCGTAAGCACGCAATTTCCTTCGCTGGTAATTAATATCAACCAAGGGGAAAACTTTTGTAAAACTTGAACGCCCACGTTGCTCATTAAATTAGTCAAGAACTCGAGTAAGTACATATCCCCTTGCATTCAGATTACATCTGTCCCGAAGAAGCAACTTTCGAAGACGGATTTTGGATTTAGATCCACCTACTCCCAACACTCACTCGGACTTTTGACTCCGCATCTTGACGAATTTTTCATTGGCAATTACTTCTGAATGCAACATTTTATTCGAATCTTTTTAATTGATCCAACTTTTTCGGCCGCCCTTAATTTTGTACTTTTTTTCTTTACCTTTATCGACGGTCCGGCGTTTATCTTTCTCTTAAACGCTCAGCTTTAACGTCCATGTACATTCCCAGGCACAACATGGCAAATTTCACTTCCAACATCATCAATTGGGATAATTAACGAAATGTTTATTAGAAAAAAAGTTTAATTTCCCCGGGAGCGAGGACACAGTTTTTCACCTTTGGTAAAGAACTCGTTCATTTTTCTAGCATTTTTGCAAATGCACAATTTTTTTTTGCATCATCAACCATTCTTAGTAACGAGCACCATCAATATTGAAAAGCTTTTCGCAAAACTCATGAACTAAATTCATTCGACGCAACGAAAATTCAATTGCCTTGGTCTGTCATGTATGTGTCCAAACAAGAATTGATTACTCTTTCAAAAACCTTCATCGTTAAAATTCAATATCAGTAATGGTTGTCATGACTGTCTTGACTAAGGTGGTTAGATTTCTGTTTGTTGAATTTCGTGAGTGAGAGAAATACATAAATTTTATTGAATTCGGAAAATGAAGGATTATAATCGAAGAACCATAATCGATTTTTCTTGATGCGTCTGCAAAGAAAATAGAATAAGTTATGATACATGATATGAGTTACAAATATCAAACAAAAGTACGAAGCTTTACAGAAATGTAAATTTTTTCTCAAGAATGGGAGACAGAATATTCTCGAAGAGTGTCATTTGTCATTTTTTCCTGTGATTCTTCAAGATGCTGTTTGTCTTTTTGCCTTCTGTTTTTATTCGAAGAGACAAAGGACCGGCAAAGTGAAGGCTGATTCCATTGACGAAATTGATCGATAATAGGGCCATCGACATCACATAAAAGCAGACTGCTCGTCAGGTTGACAAACGCGTTGGATGTTGAGATAGAGTGTTTTCTTTCGACAAACACCAAAAATTCTTCGAGCTCCTGTTAAGTTTGGCCGTTTCCCATCAATCGGTCGTTTCATTCAATGGCTCTCGAGTGAATCCTACACTAGACGTTCTTTTTCGTCTTGGATTCTATTGACTAATCTTTTAAGAAAACAACTGAACTTTACGATGTGAAGATATAGGGGAGACTGGGGCAAAACGAGATACCTAAGGAAATATTGAACTTTTCAGAAGTTTGGAAAGCTCTGTCTATTTTTTACTCCCAAAAACTAAGAAATGTACTGAAATTCTGTTCAATTTAAAAAAAAAAAAAAAAAAAAAATTCCGAGGAAAAGCGGGGTACCCCTCAAAAACTCATGAAATTTTTTTTTACTATGATTTTAAGTCAATGCACCTTGGGTGCATTTTGCACCCGTAACCGAGTGCTTCCGACTTACCGCTGTAAGCGTTGAAAGCGATCTCAGTGCTTACAGCGCTCAAACGTAAGTCCAGCACACGCTGTGAGCGCTCACAGCGCTTACAACGAATATTGCAAAGTTAATAATAACGAAGATTGCCAATGTTTATTTTGTAAAAAATTATATTCTTCATCCACTGAATCATGGATTCAGTGCCAAAATTGTGCGAACTGGGCACATGATGATTC
The DNA here is from genome assembly GCF_019457755.1 of Venturia canescens. Lineage (NCBI taxonomy): Eukaryota > Metazoa > Arthropoda > Insecta > Hymenoptera > Ichneumonidae > Venturia > Venturia canescens. The sequence goes on from NC_057426.1 coordinate 11,086,859, forward strand.
ATGTGCAGGTGTAACCACGTACATGGTGGTCCGCAAACATATATCTGCGATTACTATCGTAGACAGTAATCTGCGAGGCAGTAATCGCAGATTTACAAATACTTTTTGTATATCTGTACAAAAACGTTTTCATTTTAAAAGTGATGTTAAAAAAAGAGAATTTGAAAAAAACGAATTTGATGGAAAAAAACCAAACTCCAAAAAAAACAAGATATTTTGGATAAAATATGTTTCACGTTCTTTTCGGACTAGTATAAAAATTGAAAAAAAAGACAAAAAAATTCTCTCATTTTTCGGGTATCGCGTTTTGCCCCAGTATCCCGTTTTGCCCCAGTCTCCCCTACAGGTGACTCAAAAGTTTAACGACTTCGAATTGACCCAGTTCAATGACAAAACTCTTCTACGAATTGTCTATTTCGCAAAACATTTCATATTAATTGGAAATTGTATATTATTCGACGAATTTATCTTGAATATTCAAAGCTACGTTTCGATAAGCCTTGAAAAAATGGTACTTCATACTCAGACTCAGAATTGAAGTTCGTCTGCCCCACTACCCTCTTTCATTCTGCATTTTCCGCATTTTTTTGGAAGAAAGAAGAAAGTGAAATTCATTTTTTTACTCAATGAGGATCAATGACTTATTTTATCAAATCTGTTAACATGACGTTGCAGTGTTTAATAATAAAAAAATAACAAAATCTTTTCACGATTCACACAACGTTCTTTGTTACGCGCTATTTAATGAAAGGAGGGTCTGGTCTCTGCGTGATAAGAAAAAGCGATAAAAAAATGGGGTTGTTCTACGATAAAAAAGTTTCTGTGAGTTGCCTTGTCCGATTAATCCAAAGGGAATACAAAAAAAGGGATATCCTGAAAGCGTCGAGGTACGTATATATCTGTTGTCAGCAGTTGGCTTCGACTAGCCAATGATAAACGTGGAATATCGAATGCTTTTTGTCTGATGAAGAAAACATACATAAATTCATCGAATCCCAGTATTGAGGTTTCGCATATTAAAATCGATGGTTCAAGCTATAATATTTGTACCCTGGGTAATCTTTGATGAGATTCATTTTCGTGTCAGCTGAATTTTAACATTCGAAAATTAACATCGTAGGAAAAATGATATGCATGTGTTTGAAAACATAGATACATTGCACTGTGTATCAATATGATTCCATCGTTTTATACCAAAAGATAAATTTCAATGAAATTTATCTTCAATGAAATTTATCTTCTCTATTATATTGAAAAAAATGTTATACTCTCAATGGAGTTAATCAACGAGTGTATTTGAACAGTCGAACCAGACCGCCGAAGGCAGGAGTAGCCTCGTTCGAATAGATTACCATGTAGTTACCTTAGTGTGACGCTAGATCCACAACTTTTAGAGTCCTATATATTTCAAAACAAAGCAATGTTTTGCCAACTTCGGACTCTATGCTCTCCCCGTACTGTGATCTTCATTCTTTAGAGATTAGCATACTAAAAAGAAATTGCTGCTTACCTGGGGTTCGGGACAAAATGTGATTGTATGGTGTCCTAGACCTTACAATAAGGAATGGGTGGGACTTAATCTATTCGAACGAGGCTACTCATATAACTGTTCAATTATATTTCGAGCCTCGTTCTTCATAGATTACCATGTAGCTCTTTAGAGTTATAGTAATTTTCTTTTTTTTTCAAATTAAACAACTTATTTATTTATTCATTTATAAACCACACATATAATTGAATGTTTGTGATTACAATTAATGCTTATACGTCAAAGATTGCTTCAGCAAAACTTTGATCTTTTTCAATACAAGGGCGATTATAAACCTTAGCAAACATATCACTATCCTTAGACCATCCAGCTGTCCTTCTTATTGTTTCTAAGTCTATTCCCTTTGCAAAAGCTTTGGATGTAGAGGCATGTCTAGTTGAATGAGCAGTGAAAATGGCTATGTTTATTCCACTCTTTTTTAATGTGTTTTTTATCCATCTACTAATAGTTTGTGCTCCGACTCCCTTTCCGACATCTCGTGTTGCTACAAACAATTTTAATGATTTCCCTCTATGTTCCTTAGTTTTTTCCAAATAATGTAAAAGCGTTGATGATAGATCTTTAATAATGGTTGAGGACATCCTGGACCTGAAGTTTTAAGAGGATGGATCAGTCGGTATATCGCAACCGTGAGTGCGAGAGAGATAGCTGCAAATTTCGAAATCGAAATTCTTCGATACAGTTTAACTGATTAAAAAAAGGCTCTGTCAGTCGATTTTTGCCATCGTTCTGCGTAGGCTGACAGAGCCTTTTTTTAATCGGTCAAACTGTGTCAGAGAATTTCGATTTCGAAAATTCCATGTGAGGTTAGTTGACTGATCCATACTCTTAATTATATCTGAAATAATAATCTCCAAACCATTCTGAGTTTTATGTATATTCTCAGTTTTTATACTAGCTAACGTCTGAGCCCTATGGGCTGTGCATAAGGCCATCAGAGCAATTGTTTTTTCAGATAACTCAACCAACGATAATGAGTCTAAAGGAAATAACCCCTCCAAATAACTCAAAACTGTATTCACATTCCAAGTGTGCGAATACTTTGGAATTACGGGTTTTATCTTAAACACACCTTTCATAAATCTCCTGACTAATTGGTCCTCACCAATTTTTCGGTCCGAGATCAACGAAATTGCTGAACGACATGTATTCAAAGTTGAACATGACGCGCCATCTTTGAAACATTCAGCTAGGAATTTCAACAAATTCTTCCTATCTGGGGTAAAAAAATCAACAATCTCTCTTTTACAAAAAAGTGTCCAACGATTTAATGTACTCTTATACTGCTTAGCAGTCGCCAAAGATAAAGATTTGGTTAGAATCTCGATTGCTTCTAAAGGAGCATTTCTTCGACCAAAAGCTTCTTCTAAATTTGACATGTCATTAGCTTCAGTTGGCGAAATCTGGGGTGCCACTTGGACCTGTCATGACATAGCGATAATAAATTACGATTTGGCTCAAAGAAAATAGGATACCCTACAATCATAGTTAATAGTAGTGGATACCAAGGTTGGCTTGGCCAAATTGGCACCACTACAATTCCTGTTGCATTTTCCTCTTTTATTTTGACCAACATTCTTACAGTTTGACTGGAGGGCGGAAAAGCATAGAATTTCAAATTCATCCATGAAATTGAAAACGCATCAATAGCAATTGCTCGAGGTTCGGGATATCGCGAAACGAAATACTCGCATTTGGCATTACCATAAGAGGCGAATAAATCAACATCTGGATGTCCAAAAACTTCTTTTATTTTCTCAAATGCAGATTCTGCTAATTCCCATTCAGTGTCCTCGTTTTTAATTCGTGACAAACGATCTGCCTCTATATTCTTCTTAGAGGGAATATAAACTGCCCACAAAAAAATCTTCTTTTCTTCCGCCCATTGCCATATTTTCCTTGCTAAATTGTTATATTTTGTATGTCTAACTCCCCTCATTTTATTCACATATGACAGTGCTGTGGTATTATCAACCCTTAAAAGAATTTGACAATTTGTTTGATTTTTTGTCAAGCCTTCCAATGCCAATTTGACAACAAACAGCTCCTTGTAATTTATATGCCAACTTCTTTGTTTCTCATTCCAAATACCGTGAATCTTATTCTGACCTTCTAGAGCTTCCCATCCGGAATCTGAGGCATCACTGTATATAAATTTTGTAGATTTGATTGAACATGAAGCTGATTTCACACTCTTTTTCCACCAAAATAGATCACGTTTTGTGTCTTCTGATAGATTGCACAAGCCTTCAAAATTTCCTTTATTTATTTCAAGTGCTAAAATCTTCTCCTTTTCTAATCGTTTTGTATATAGCCAACCATATTCAATTGCAGGACAGGCTGCTATTAATTTTCCTATTACCTGTGCTAGTTCCAGTATCTTTGGATTTTTCTTATTTAACAACAAATCTATTGTTTTTTCTAAATTTTTCCTTTTCTGATCCGTCAAACTGATTGATAATCTGGACGAATCAATTATAAATCCCAAAAATTTGCACCTACTATTTGGTTTCAAACAACTCTCTTCATTATTTATTCTGAATCTTAATTTTTCCAATAAATTTGTTGTTTCCAATACAATTTCCAAACAAAGCTCTTTGTTTCTTTCAATGCACAAAATATCATCTAAATATACCACCGATGAATAACCCTTGGCTCTTAAACATTTCATTACCGATCTCATTATTTTTGTAAATATGAGAGGTGCTGTACACAAACCAAACGGAAGGCAAGTGAATTGAAACAGTTCGCCTAAGAATTCAAATCGAGTAAACTTCCGAGATTCTGAATGCAAAGGAACTAAATAATAGGCGTCCTCTAAATCAATTGACGCCATGAAATAATCATGCAAAACAAGTCTTGTTGCCGTTCTTAAATCTTCCATTTTAAAATGAACTGGTTTAATAAATTGATTCAACTTTTGTAGATTTAAAATGAATCTGAACTTATTATCTTTCTTTGGGACTGTAAAATATGATGAAAGGAATTGATCATTTTCAGAATTACATCGTTCAATAGCTCCCTTTTTACATAATGCTGATATTAATCCAGTGATTCTTTTTGATTCGTCTTCTGAAAATTCAACCGATGGCTTTTTAATCTGAACGGGTTTCCTTTCAAAACTTATTTTATATCCTCTTACATAATCTAAAATCACTTTGTCCTGAGTAATCTCTTCCCATTCCTTGATAAATAAAGATAACCGACTCGCAATACACACATCTTCTATCAGCCGGTTCTCGATCTGTTGTACTTCTGGTCTTGAACACCTGTTGTTTGTTTCTGAATGAAATACGTCGAGCCGGTCTCTGATTTTGATTTCTTCAGTTTCTATTTTTAGAGTATTAAGAACCGAACCCACCATTACAAGTGCTGCACCAGCTTTGTTCTTGTCTCTCATAAATGTATTTATCTTTATCTTTTGCTTTTTCGAAAAAGAAGCCTCTAATTCTGAATTAGCCTTTGGCGTTGTCAAACTTTCCGGATTAAGGTATTTTTTCAAAAGATCTGACCTCTCTTTTTCTTCTAAACCGTGCTTGGTCCAAAACGCCCAACGAGAAACCAAGTCATTATGCAATTGTAAGTCAGCTTGTTTTGGTTTCGATGGATCATCACCGAGAATCTTATAAATTTCCACATCCAGGATAGATTGTTTAATCTCTGAATTTTGCGTTTCTGGTACAGGATCATCATTTGCAACAATGCTTTCATCTGCTAAACCTTTGTCTATTAACAAACGATTTTCCTCTTCAATTCCTTTTCCAGTTTCAATTTCTAGAAATGACAATCCATCTAGGTTAGTGAATTTCATTTGTTTTCCATTCGTCAAATTTTCTGTGCATTATGACCGATAGAAAATAAGACATCGTCTGATGCTCATACTTGAATCGTAAAAATCATTCTACTCTAGCTTATTTTTTACTGTAAGAACCGCATGTTTTTTCGCCAGGTTGAGATGTAAAAATAGAACAAAAACATTCTACGCCAGCTTATTTTTTACGGTAAAAAGACCGCATGTTTTTTGCCGGGTAAACTGGTTATATTTAGATAATTGAATTTGCACCTTCAGTTTTATCCAATTCAGATCCAGACTGCTATCTCCTTCAGATTCCGAATCTTCTACACTGCGTAAAAAACTCTCCATACGGTCGTGCATGTCCTTCATCCTTTTTTGCATTTCATCCACAATCTTTGATTTTTCTTCTCTCTTCCTTTTTCCCATAATTAAATAACTCAATTATATTCAACTCTTAAAAAATTCGTGTGTCTCCAAGCGCACAACAAAAAGATATGAAGATCACAGTACGGGGAGAGCATAGAGTCCAAAGTTGGCAAAATATTGCTATGTTTTGAAATATATAGGACTCTAAAAGTTGTGGATCTAGCGTCACACTAAGGTAACTACATGGTATCTATGAAGAACGAGGCTCGAAATATAATTTTACCACTACTCCATATAAATTGGAGTTTTATTTGGGAGTCGGAATTCGATGAAAAACTTTTAATTCATATTTGAATGGAAAAAAAATGAAGTGGATCCGATCCCATTTGGAGTCTGGTTTAACGAGTATGTACGTATCTACATTTTTTCGCACTGGGTAAGGAAATGAGGTACAGTTACTGGTGCGGAATTTTCAGGTCCCGTGATTTGTTAAGGGTGTACTCGAATTTGCGTGGGTATAGTCCCCTTGGAGGGAGTTAGTGTCAGTCGAGCTGGACCGTCCTCGTTAATTATGCCAAGTTAAAAGGAACAGGATTATCACTAACGAACCGAACTCAATGTTCAGTCGAATCTTCGAGGTCAAAGTGTATAGAGTATAAAATGACTGTGGGGAAAAACGTGTGGCTCCCGAGCAAACATTCGGGTAGGCTGATTGATATCAAGAAAAATATTATATACATACGTTTTATACAAATGAGTGTTGCAATCGCTAACTGCGATCTTGAGATTGAATAATTTAATAGGAAGTGAAATATCGAAGCTGTCGGTTTCACTCGTGAAATTTGGCAGGATGCTCGATGGTTGATGACTATCCTATATTTTACGCATCGTCCTTCACCATTTTTTCTATTCTCTCTTTATGAACGAATATTATGACGTATTCGCTTATCGAGTAATCTGACGGACAAAGACTATTGTCGTGACGCAAAAGATTACAAATAGGGTGACTCAAGATTTTCCATTTGAGCGAACAAGAACTTTTCAAACGGTTAAATAATTCTTTACTAGGCCATGGGCTATCGTGTATGGACAGCGAAAACAAATTCATCTGTCGCTTCTTTTTTTCATCTCAAGGGGATTTACATTAGAGGAATATCAAGCATTTCAAATTAAAATTGTGTTACTGAATGAAAAGAAGGCCAACGACAAATAGATCAGAACGTTTGCTTTAGATTGAAATCGTAATGATATGCAATGGAACTACGTCGTTAAAACGACGAATTGAATGGCGGAGAGATTTTCGAACGTAGGCTGAAAGTTGTTTTTTCATTTTTCTCAATCCACTGTGGTTCATCGAAAAGGTAAGAAATAGCAATGGCCCCGAATCGGGGAATTTTGTTCTAGTTCGATGCCGTTGTAAGTTGCGATCGCATTGTTCACTGACAAAACTTCGAAGCAGTTCGTCGAAGCAGCTCTTTCCAAATCGACCGAAAAAATCGACCTTTTTTCGACTTTTAAATCAAACAAAACGGAAATAAATATTTATATTATTACTGATTGTGAGATTCTCTCGCTGAAAGCTAACACGAACTCACGAATAAGTTTAACTTTCATTTGCGGGCTTCCCCATACAAATTACCAGGAAAGAGCAGCCGTGAGCAATGTTCTTGGCGAGGGTTTCGAAGACTCTTGGGAGCTAAAGGAGTGAAGAAAAACTGGAATGGGATCAGCTCGTTAGAATCCCCCAGGGGTGCGCGAAAGGAGACTAAATAAATCAAATATAATTTTCCATTTATTTGGATGCAAATCGTTTCGGGTTCTCCACATCAGATGAAAATTTCCAAAAATATTTCAACATCAAAAACGTTTTTTGCCGCACAAATTCTTCAAATAGTTATTAAGAAAAAATCTCGTATTTAAAATTCGAAATCTCTTATAAATCGTATTGATCGATGGCAAGAGAAAATGTCCTCACACCGATTTCAACGCCAATATTGAACCGACCCTCGGTGAACTTGCGTTTTCCCTTATTTTTAGTCAATCAGTGTGCTCTTTAGGGTTTCCTGCTTTGCCGGCGGTTGACAAGAAATAGCACTGTAAAATCCTGCTGGAAAAAAGAATGCCGTTCGATCTCAAATTTCCCTAGTTCCCGGTTGTTTGATTTAGTTTAATGTTAGTGAAGTGCTCCAGATGGCGTTCGAATGCCCGCGCAAAGATGCATTTTAACGGTCTGGTCATATCGTGTCTTCACAGAATTGTCCTTGCAATGCTGCCGAAGAAAAACAGCAAACCATGTCTTTTGGCAATGCCCACGTTTTGCCAAAAAACCAGCTGACACGATCAAATGGTTAACAAAGCCTAATGGACTACCTCTGTACTGCATCGAATCCTTCTTACACAATATGGGCCCTAACAATTAAAGAATACTTGAAAAATGTATCAATGACATGCAGGGACAGTGTTATCTAAAATGTCAGTTTATTATTATTTTATTTTATTTAATTTTTTTTTATCCGTTCTTTTTTACTTAGATGTGCCCTGCATCAAAACACCCAAAAATCATTCAGTCGCGCTGAAAAATCAAAATGTGATAATTTTTAATTTTTAATAAAGCAGCTCTAGTACCTCAGCCAATATTTCATCGCAGGTAAATACTAACAATAATTGGGCTAAATAAAAAAAAGTTGTGACGAAGATGAAATTGTGATGTGGCATTTAAGTATTCTAGATTTAAACATATTGTTAACCCTGTTAACCTATCCGAGCTAGGTGGGATAAAGGCTCTAATTTTTTTCTGTATTGTTCAATGAAAAAAAATGCATTTTTGCTGACACGGTGATGGTGACACTTGCCTCTTATTTGATAAACTCAATTTATTATTAATTTAATTATTATTATTTATTATTAATGAGTTATTATTTATTTTAATTATTATTACTGATTGAGTGGCACAATCCATTGTTCGAATCGTCGTGAAAATGAGAATGATCGATAAATTATAAATTTGTTGTTTCAAACACAAGAAAATGGCACTTTGTCAGAGATGTAACGAAATCTAAACATGCGTCGAAAGCATCCGATCAAAATGCTCCGCCGCATGAGATTTTAATCAATCGAATCGTGTGTTCGGATAAGTTAATGAATACAGTATGTTAAAAGATCCCTATTTTGAGTGCGTTGTTGCTGCACGAATCCTCACAAGTTTTTTCCAAAATCTAATATTTTATCAACAATATTAACTCGGTGGGCTCTTTCATAGAGCACGGAAGCACAAACAAGAGTTGCACAATGCCAGGGAGTGAAAATAATGAAATATCGAAGGAGCGAAGGGTGTTACGCGACAAGAGAGGGTGTACAGCGAGAACCGAACAGAAGAATAGAATCGTTTGAGTGAACAACCAATAGTAAATACATAAATAGAAGGCGTTTGAGAAGTGTCTACAATTTCACGTGATATAATGTATACAGGACACGTAACACAGTTCGGTTTTGTCGATCGAGGGTGGCAAAATCTGAGGGAGGGTAACAAAGAGATGAAAGATAAAGAGAGAAGGGAAACGGGCGGAAGGAGGCGGCAATTGCCGGATGGTTCACCTCAAAAGAAGATCCCGAATGTTATCAATTACGTTATCATCGTCGGGGTACGTTCGTGTAAGCAATTTGCGAATATGCAAGGTTATTTACGTGAAAATTCATGCGAAATGCCGATCCAATGTCAATTGATGAATCTTCGAAATTCCCTTCTATTCGTACATCTTGTGAGTGTGGGCAGAAAATTCATGTTCGTGAGAAGCTTAAGCAAATGAGTTATGAGAAGCGATTCGTTTTATTTTTGTTTAACTAAATGAAAAAAAAAACCACTTTATAGAAACACACCCATTCTTTTGTCATAAATAAAGTTAACAATTATGAAACAAAATATTGAAAGTAATGACTTTTAAATTTTAGCAAGTTGTCTCCATGACAAATCTGTGACAGCAAGACCAAAAATATTCACACCAATTTTGAATAAAAAACTCTCTTCCAAATCTCGTTACTATAGTGCAAATCACGAAACTCCAAAAATGGAGTTTCATCAGCTCGAAAATGGAAGTCCACCATGAAATTGGGTTTTTCAACAGAATTTTTATTTTTTTTGACAAAAAACTGGTACAGAGATACATATAAAACTTGTTTTGATCTCTGGGCTGATTTTTCGAAGTAGGTTAAAAACTGAGTCAACACTCGTTTTACTTGTAATGCTAATGCGTTCGGAGTTATCGTAGTCCAAATTCAGAGACATGGCTCGAGGACGTTAGTAAATTAGATTGCTTGTCGAAATGGTGTAAAGTCGAATCGAGAAATGGAAGCGACACGTGCCAACTTGCTTCTCGTCATACCGAAAAACATAAAAAATTCATAGCAAGGAAATATGCTTGCGATCAACAGTGGTAACTCAACGTCAAGCAACGTCAAGTACCCCGAGCACGCAAACACGACGCACAAGTTCAAAAACACAAACGAAATGTCCTAATTTTTAGGATTTATTCTATAAAACGATTGTAATAATGCGCCGTCGATCTGTGGCGCATCGGTAGATACTTGTGCCGACAAAATTCACCCCCGTTTGAGCCACCCCTTGTTCTTAACACGCAGACACATTTCCGTTTGGTCGAGGCCGTCCGACGCCAAATTTAGCCCGCATGTCATGACCCTTTGAACAAAATCTTCTCTCTCCCAGTGTTATTTATATCTCCCTCACTCCTTTTCACATTTCGCCAACCATCCCTTAGTCTCGGTTCGTAATATATATGCGGACACGAAACTCTGATGGATCGGTCTGTGTGGGTACTTGGATGTGATGGCCTCACGGAGTCTCGCGAGCTGTGCACAGCGGCGATAGCAAAGAAAAATTCTCTTTATCTCTTAATCAGGATTTACAAAATTCGTCAGAAAAATGAATGACAATTCGTCTTCTCTCACTGCTCTGATATTCGAAGTCTTGGTGCAAAAATAATAAAAATTCTAACGAATCCCGCATCCGGATTCAGCGATTGATGCACTTTCTGTAAAAACTATTGTCTGATTCAAAAACGAATAGATAAATGAAAAATTACTTTTTTTTTCGTTTGCTCCGAGCTAGCAGAGGAACAAGTTTCCTCGGCTGGTTTGTCAGTTTCATTTCATTTATTAGAAGGATACACAAAAATATACGATTCTATTGCGAAGTGTGCTGAACGGCGCGCGGTTGAATCGAGCTGAGAGGTCGTGGGCGTATGGGGAAAAAAATAGCACACGAAAAAGATTATTTGAGAGGCTAAAGAGAGGATAAAAAATGTTGGGAGGCTGTAAGTGTGCGAGTGGGGGGACGAAAAAACTAGTGAGAATTGTCGCCCACGCGTATATATTTTGCCCGAAAGAGAGTTAGGGGAGAAGAGCAGGGGGGATAATCAAATAACCTGCACGCACAGTATAAATTATCAATCAGGCCACGATTGTGCAACCCTGTCGGTAGGCCGTGGATATTAGGTCTCTCTTCCTTCATCTCCTTCTCCTGCCATGCCGACTTTCCCCGTCCCTTCATTTCTCTCCTCTCTCTCCTCTCTCTCTCTCTTTCTCTCATCCCTCTTGTCTAAGGGTTGTTACACGTCCTGGACCATTGAGATGAAGTCTCGATTGACCCTGGCTATATCCCTCTTATCCCTAAATTTGTACTCTTGAGACGCGTGCGTGGGCGTTTACGTCCGAGTTACGAATGCGTGTTGCGTTATGGCAACGTGTCTTTCACGCATCTTCGAGACACGTGTTACACTTTGCGTAACCCAGAATCGATATTTCAATGATAACGATCTTTACCGGCGATTAGCCTCATTAAATAGTTCGCTCGATCGATAAAGGTCCACTTTTTTGCGGTAAATGATAATTTGAGGTCGCCTGATTACGGGAATATTCCGGGGCCTCTCTTACGGGGCTAAATTTTGAATTATTTCATTCGCAATTTTGAGTTTTTAACGCCGTATCCGATGGAAGAACTCACAATAGTATCAATTGTGAAAAAATTGTACGGTATTCGAGCTTCGGAAAAGTTTATAACGCAAAGAAAATTTATCACAGATTCCGTTCTTTTGAAAAAAAAAAAAAAAAAAAAAAAAACATTACTTTACGGTTTTTTAAAGAAAGAAAACATGAAAACTTTAGTTTTTGACGCGTCGAAAGCGCATGCGTCAGCCATCACGTTGGACTGCTGGTAACGGCTGATTGAACTCCGAGCAAATTCCGGAATCGTAGATTCTGGATTTTTAAACGAACTTTCGTTAATGAACACTCGTTTTTGGGGACTCCATTCTTCCAAGTCTGAGGCTTCAGCTGCTTTCCACATCAATTCATAAAGAGTGTCGTAACCAAGCCAAGCATATTCGGAAACATTGATTAATCCGTCTAATATTTTCTTTAAAAAACCCTGCTTTCGTTTGGTTCCGAGAGAATTGATAAACGAAAAAATCCGTTGGAAAATGATGAAAATTCGTGACACGTTCCATGCGTAAACGTGCAGTCGATATTGGCGAAACGTGTGCACTCGTTCAAAAGGACATAACGTATATGTTGAGAGTAATATATGAAAGATGAGCGAGCACACGCTCTCGTTCGTTTCGCGCACCACGCACGTTTAAAAGGATCTCCCGCTGGGATTAAATGCTTTCCTATATGGCCGCAAGGCCCACGAGCAATTGTTCATTGAGCCGACAAGTGACGAGAGACGTTGCTTAGAACACGAGCCCGCCGCACATCCCGAACAAATTCTCCCCCAACTTCTTTCGCTTCTTTCTCACGTTACGTGCAGTTGGTTGATCGATGAAATTTTTTTTTTTTTTTTTCGATTTTTTTTCTCGTATCTCGCGTGGGATACGAAATTGATCTTGATGCTTTTTGACCTCGCGGTTCGCTTCGTGGAAGGTGCGAACGATTCGTCTCTGGTATAGAATCATAGCGTAACGCAATGATCGAAGCTTCGCGATGTGGATAATTATGTCAGAGTTCGATGAACGTGGGGAGGGAATAAAGTTTGAAAAATCCGTAATTATATTCGGGTCCATAGTCTTTCGTTGAATCGAGACTTAAACTCATTGTTCCTCTTTGATTACGAAATGGGATCAGTTGAGATTGGTGCTCTTAATCGAAACGAGCCGAAATGATAAATCGAAGAGACATGCAGAAGTATTTGGTTTTTCGGCATACCATTTTGGGTGCATTTTTATTGCACGTTGATCGTCAATGTATTTCTATAAATTATTCTATATCGAGACAGAAAAAACTTGGATACGTGCAGAAAGATTTGTTTTTTCCGCGCATTTTGGGTTCATCCTTATTTAATGTTTATTGTCAATGCATTTATATGAATTTTTCTACATTTAATCGAGCACAAAATAGATTGGCATGCGAGGCCAGGAGGAATGTCCTTGAGCGAATTACGGAGGAAAGAAGCACACACAAATCGCAAACAAATAAGGCACTCTCGAGCTTGTTTGTTTATAGTGTATCGATTATTTTCGAGGTTGTATGAGACTTGGAACTCTGAATGCAATGCGGTGGACATTAGTACAATCTTACATAGAGAAAGAAAAATGAATAAAAAGATGAAGAGAGAAAAACGTAGGTGGTATACGAGGGCACTGGTTCGGCGTACCGCCGTGGGCTCTTATTTAATAAGTTGTTATAAATAAAAGGGCTACCGCATATTAAAAACCACCCTCGGCATATTTATAGTGATTTCTCTTTGGTAGTATCGCCTTTATATGGCTATGTAAATCAGGCTTCGTATCTCGCTTGGCTTATTTTTTATTTTCTTCTCTTTTAACTCACTCCCTTTTCTTTATTTCAGGTCGCGGATGCAGCAACGGCGACGCGCCTTCGAGATATTTTTCTTCTGCTCTTTCCTCGTTGCGTATACGCTCGCACGAATACAAGCACATTCGAAATATTCAATTTATATATGCACGTCGATGCTCCGGCCAATCTCCTTCGCGAATTCACCTCACCGCCTTGTCTGCACACAACAATTCATACGATCTTGAAGTCGAGTTAACTTTCAGAGGCTTTCTCAGAGTATGTGTTTCGTCCTTCCATTCGAATCTGCCTTTTTCTCCTCGTGTATCCATTCATACGTAACGCATATAAACGTACACACTCTCGACACACGATCACCAACGCCTACCACGAATTTATCTTCCGGGATGGGAACGACAAACGGTTTTAATTGCGGCTTCGGGCAACGGGAGCGAATATCTTCTGTATAACTAAAGATATCGAGGGATCCGCATACTCCGAAAAGTATATCGGTTTATATATCAGCTTTTGTCGATACAAAATCGCTCAGTATCATTTCGTTCCCAGCCCGATCGCGACCCCCACTTTTAAATAACACTGCAAATACATTTTTACATAAAATATAATTACCACTATATCAATGTTAATAAAAATTTTGTACTTCTTATTGGACTTTGTAATTAAATAATTCAAGCGTAGGAAACGCAAAGATTTTCTTCTTTGAAGAAATTGGGGGGGATGGATCCTCCTACGGTTTCCGGTACGTTTATATTGTTTTGCTTTCATTTTATAACGAGTATTTACAAGCATGAAAACGTCTTCGAAGTCTCACATATATTGATATACAAAAGTCAGAGAGGTCAAAGATTGATTCATTTTTTAGCACAATTGCTCAGGAAGGACTTTTGAAGATTTGAGAATACTTTGGGGAATAACGAGGGCGAAATGCGTTGCACCGGAACCGAGTTGAAGTCGACGTCGTCATGAAAAATCATCACGAAATATGTTATTTGGCACCGTGCCCCAATGAATTCTCTGGAGACAACTCAATTTTTTCCCGACAGCATACCGGCTCCCTTGATTTTATTGTACGTCGAGACGAGACACGTGAAAACGTCAACGGATCCGTCAAGATTTTCTGACCAATGATATTCTCAGTGTTGCTGAGTTTTCCTCCTTCTTCATTCGCATAGCGAAGACACACATCGTGCGCATGAATGAGCAAGGAAAACAGTCTCGTTCCTTAATCCGTAAATCTGCTTGTTGGCAAAATTGAAGTATGTGAGTGCGAGCGTGATGGCAATTTCGTCATTTGCACTTTTGATGAACCACGAAAAGGAGACTGCGAGGGAGCAAAAAAACGAGACAATGCCACTGGTTATGACGAGAAAATGTACACGACTTTGTATCTCCAGGGATAAGGGTGTTTGTTGGTGCATAATTCCTTTGCCCGAGGTGGAGTCATGTCCGTGCTGAGAGAGCAAAGCCGTTATATTCTCTTGTGCGGATCAAACGCCAGGCTGTTAGCTCCGGTTGTATGGCATCAGGAAGAGTAGCGTGAAAGCAAAGAGGAAGAGAAGCTCATTCAGGCTGGAGGTAACAACCAAAAGCCCAAAAGCAGTACCGGAACTCTCGAAACTAAAGATATAGAGACAGGGAGTTAGAGTAAGCGAGAGAAGAGAGAGAGAGAGAGGGGGAGGTCGGAGAAGCTTCTGCAGCATCCTTGATGTTGGAGCATATCAGAGATTCTCGCTAAGTTTGTTTCCTTCAACCGTGCACGTACCAGCAACCCTCAAACTCTTAGACCTTCTGTCTTGTATCTCTCCTGGGGATTTCATGTATACTATCGTTTCACCAAATACATACAACGAGGAAGATAACATATACACAAATATGTGCACACGTAGGTGCAGATGAATATAGATGATTCTTGCTGTGTGTATTCCCAGTTTGTAGGATTTCCTGCCTCCTCGATTTTGTGCCCCTCCTTCGCAATTCGATTTAGCCCTGCAGCCCTGGTTGTAACAGTACCAGAAGAGTGGGGCATGGGGCTGAATTAAGGGCGTGAAAGAATCGATTGATTGGCGCGAATTCGAGCAGCGAGAACAGGCCTGTTTATTAAGCGTGTAAACAGATTGAGATCCCTTGGAGGGTGAAAGGGCTTGGACCGAAAAAAAGTGCAAGTGGAAGACGAGGATTGTTGAGGAGCACTCGCATTCAATTTGCACGAAAACTGCAAGGGTTTGGTGACGTTCCAGGTCATTTTGCCCCCGTTCGTTGCTCTGATGCTCCGTTCATCGTTTTTTCTAGGCAGCCAAAAAGCCCACGGAGAATGCCAAGCCTATCTATTTCATGTCACAGTCCCAAGGGCAAAGGTCACTTGGAAGATACCAGCTATAAAATCAGCGATGGAGTAAAATGATTACGCGCAAGGGTGAGAGAATTGTGGAAATGAATAGGAGGAGAGAGAGAGAGAGAGGGTACGTCGGAAAAAGAGAGAGCGAGAGTCTTACGAGATGGGACCCAAAGCAAAATGCCGCCCGCCATAAGTCATTTCTGGTCGCGCAGTCTCCGAGGCGAGAAGTTGAATGAAAAAAGATATAATAATAATAATGATAATAAAATACTTGGGAGATAAACGCGAGAGAGGAAATAAGGAGAGTGAATGAACGAGGGGAAGAAAGAGACGAAAGGCACGAGAAGTGTCCCCCGAAAATCGTGAAACCCACGCGGAGACTCTCGTCTCAGTTCATATATTTTATCCACTCTTCTCACTCGTTCAATTTTTTTCGTATCTTTTTATCCTGCGCTTTTTTCTTTTCTCTCTTTTCATAAACTCAATTCTTTTTTCTTCGTTCTATGCATGTTCTTGCGGTGCTGGAAAGTTCTTATGGTTCTCTTTCTCTCTTGGCTTTTATACACCGCGTACGGTATTTATGTGTCGCCGCCTCGCCTAAGCGTTTGATATATGAACTATGAAGGAGAAATGCGGATCCGTAGCAGCACGATCAGACGAATGAAAGAATTACCATTTTTATCTCTTTCACTCTCGCTCTCTCACACACTTTTTCCGCGTCAGAAATTTTCAAAAACGATTTATTTTACAAACAGAGTACAAATTTGAAATGAGATAACGAAAAAAGAAACATAATCAATAGAAAATGCTTTCAGTTTTTTTACCCATTTTCTATCGAACGCTTTTGTGCGTTTCATCACTTTTTTCATTTTGACCCTTCCAACAAATCAGTTTATCGGTTTGAACGAAGAGTTGATCAAACGACTAAATGGCGAATTTAATGATTCGATATAATCCACTTTCATCGAATACATTCCTCAATTTTACTGAGCCATTAATGGAACAAAAAAAATTCATTCACAAGAAATTATGGAAAAAACTGCTGAATCACGAATGTTTTCAATGCTGACTTTTACAGGAGATCGCGCTTGTTTTTTTCTTCAGTTTTTGTTTGTTTGTTTGTTTTTTTTTTTTTTTATTCGAGCTGTTCTCCGAGCAAAAAACGATAATGATATAGTTTGTGAGTAAAATTAGTTTTTATTTTCCTGCAAGAAAGTCGGAGCAAAGGGCAGAGTTAAGGATGATTGTTGATATCTCGTGCAAAGGGGCGGAATCTCCTGCAGACTTTCGCCTGTGAGAAGAATCTGCAAGGGCGAGCGGAAGCGAGGGTGTTCGTAGTGGATCCTCTGCCAACTGTTCCTCGAGCCTTGATTGGGTTAGCCACTTAGCCCCGTGATTGCCGTTTGTGACTCCTTTGCTATTTCACTGCTTCCTGCTGGTCGAGAGAGAAAGAGGGCAAGGGATGCAAACAGATAAAAAAGACCCGTGCATAGAAAAATAAATCTATCCTTATACGTAGCGCTGTGAAGGAATGATACGAAATACGAAAAAGTATAAATTTTGATAGGATGCAATTTGGAAGTTTCAAAGTAGCCAACATTTCTTGCTCATTTCTCACAACAGTTTCCCAACAAAACCACCGTAAACAGGTACGTTATTAAATGCAAAATAATGCCAAGAATCCTCGTACACGGTTATCAAAAATAGAAAAATTATGAGGCGAATGAAGCAAAGTTATGAGGCGAGTTGAAAAAATTTGACGATTCTCGAGCTATCGAGCTCAGAAATTTTCGTAGCGAACTATTGTTTCGAATGTTGATGAAAAATGTTTCTTTTTTTATCCACTTTCTTCGTAAGATTTCGTAATTTAAACCAATATGCATGCTCGGCCGAGATCTGCAGAGTTCGGATAATTGACGAAATACGTGCTGAAAACTTCCTGAACCATGTAAATGATAATTGAAACGATACCTTAATCCAAAATCGTCATGAACGACCCAATGTAGCGAAATCATTCCTCAAGGTTATCGCAATCAAGTATGCAAACGATGATGCGACGATGTGAAAGAAACACAGACGAATTTTAATGTGCGTGTTGTTAATTCTCGCCAGGTAAAAAAATGGCGATTTATACGCACGTATACGTGATGGTTTTTGCTCGTAAATGTTTACCGTGAAATACGTGCTCTAATAACGTAGCAACAATGTTACCGTTGCTTTTCTTACTATGTAAACTTTTTCTCCGTTTGCTTCGTACGTACACCGAGTTACTTACTCTTGATCCCCCGAGTCAGGGGGATCGACGACACGCGAGAGAACGTAGAATTTGCCTTACGTTGTCAGGTGTAAATACAGCGAGGGGTACCGACGATCGTTCTGTCGTTCTTGTATTTGCCATTCCTCTCGGCTTACGTGATCAAGCTTCCTTGGAAAACCCGGTTATTACGAAGTACTAACGCTCCGGTTAGTACCTTGCTAATGATAATTACGGTTTACGTTCCATTTTCTGTACACATATAATGATAATAATACTATGGATAGTTTATACGAGTCTGAGAAGGTTCATGTGAACCGGAAGCCACGGACTATCGAAAAGCTAAGTGTGCAAAGGATCATTTTAATGCTTTCATGTTTATTAATTAAGATTAATATCTTTTTCTTAAGTTTCTCACATATGGATACGGTTTTTCGATCGAGTCATGACCTGGATCACGATTTTCCAACGTTCGGAGTTCTCGATTTCGACTTTTAGAAACGTCCAGCAGTCTTCGTTTCGTCAAATTCATTAATTTTCAAATTTTCGTGAATGAAAATTGCAGTAAAACGAAACCGTCGACTTGAAATTTCAAGCTTTGTACGTTAGCAAAATTACTTTTTCAGAAGCAGAGATCGAGGACTTTCGGAAATACGTTAGCATCCTGACCCATGCGATATTGCGAGTGGTGTTACATTATTTTCAGCTTGTACCAACATTTCCTGTTGCTCAACTCTTGAAACATTGGCTGATAAATGGATGTGAAACTATTGGCAATTTCTTTGTTACTTTTAGCAAGGGCTTGGAAGTACCTGGAGGCCGTTCGATTGGAACGTTAGAATTTTTAGCGAGTTCAATCCTGAGGTGGAGTCACGCAATCGCAATCGAGTGAAAAGGAGACAAGAAACGGGAAGAGAAAAGGTAGCAGAGATATGCATACATATAGCAGAATTCGTTGTCAGTGGACCGGCAGCGTCGGACTCTCATAAATTATAAATCGAAAAAACAACGGCCGCGCGTATGCGAGATCTCGTCCTGGTCCGTGTTTCATCTTTCTCTTCCTTTCTTTCGTCCTATTTCTATCGCGCGCGCGCGCGCGCGTTACGAGAGTTACGGTTTCACGTTAAATATAAAATACTGCGACCCCCACGTCGCGCTTCAAGACCTTCACCACCAGATATTAAGTAGCTGTTTAACATATTTTAATTGCCGCATTAAAATTCAAATTATCGTCACGAGAGACAAATTTCGCGTGTACGAAGCGGAAAAATAAAATGGAGAATAAATAAATAATAAAAAAAAACAAAACAAAACAAAACAAAAGAAAGATCGCTTTGTTTTATTGGCATTGATATATCAAAATATTCGTTTGCCTGCGTTCGAAATATCTTTATTTTCCTCTTCTTCTTTTGAATTAACTCAAAAAAGCCATTTTTCCTAGATTCTTCGACTAAAAGCCAAAGGCTTGAACACTTATAATGATTTCGTTCGAAATAAAATAAAATAATTATTCCTCCACTGGAATTCGTTGAATTACGCACTTTCAATTAGTTTACTTCCTCATCCCGCCGTTAGTCGTATGAAAAAATTAAACTTGTTAAATTTGTCAATTCAAGTCCTCCGGAGAAATCTCATATTCACACATTTCGACGTTCGCGTGAGTCTAGAGAATAATTGCGAAGATCAAATCCCAATGATGATTCGATTTGTGCTCAAATCGATGAGATTCACTCGAAAAGATATTATTAATCTTTCAAATCGTTAAAATTGATGTCTTTTTCTTTACGAGTGCTTTTTTTTTATCAAAAACTCGTCAGTCAATAATAACGAGCCATTAACTGTTCGCGTTGACAGTTCGCTTCTCTAGTTCGTAAAAAAGAAACGTCGAAATAAATCCACAGATGCTGTCCCTACAATAGTTTCCCACAAGACTTTCAATGCCAAAACTGGAAACTAGATATATGTATATAGACATAATAAATGCTGTTGCTTCTTTTAGCGTACCTATTTGAAACAATCGTGTCTACCGCGAAGCACCGGATGCCCCATTAAACGGTCCCTTATTAATATTGTAATATGCTTTTAATACGCGTAAATCTACGAACCGGGACAAGGCCACCTCGAAGTCGGTCTGCCGTATAGAGAAACTCACTGTTTTATGAGCTTAGTTTTATAGATTTCTCGGTGCCGGACTCCCTTACATTCTGCTTTCATCGTGAATACGACTGCAGCATAATATATCTATAAAGATAGCCATAAATGCATGCACGGAATTTGATTTTATTCCTTCGATCATTCCATCCTGATTTATCGTTGTTTTTTTTTCCCCCCATGGCGAAATTCGTTTCTATTTTATTTTCGCGGTGTTACCGTTAAGCGTACCTTCGAAGATTCGATTTTTACTTGCGCCAAAGAAAAATAAAGCGTTTCATTGGAGCAGTGAAACGAGGAACGAGCGAACGAGACGTTGATAGATCGAGTTTTAATCAGACATTGGTTGAGCAATCCAAAATCACGATGCGTTTTTACGAGAGTCATGAAAAATGTGCGTCATCTCGAAGGGATATCGATTTTCATCAAAACTCTATTTCAAACGAAATTTTCGAATTTAAATAAAAGTTCAACAAAATGTGCGAATAGTGTGTTTTAATTTATCCACCTTTGTTCGAGCGCACCTTCCGATGCGTCTTGTTCAAACGCCTGTATTCGGCGCTACCAAAAGTTTGTTTGACTCCTCATGAGCGAAGATTCGGTCAATTCTACCATGTTTTTTATCAACGCACTCATAAAACATCCGTACATGTGCTTATACATGTACACGAGCGTCGCTGCTGAGTGTACGCGACTCTCTGTAAATTATTTATTCACTGGCGTCGACTGTGAGTAATGGCCCTTTACGTTCCTCCGTCCAATGCTCGCCAGCACCGAGTAAAAAGAGTGAAAGTATCGGCAATAAACACTATATATATCCACGAATACATACAGATATAGAAACCCGTTGTGCATTTATTACTATAGATCGTGTCCGAGCTTCACTCCCATCGGTTATTGATCACCGAAATATCAAGAGTGGGCGTATCCATCACCCACATGCGGACCATTAAGCGGTCCTTCTTACACCGTGTGATACGCAGCGCGATAATAAATCGACTCTGTGGTAGATATACAAAGTATATTTTCTATACGCATGTATGAACTTACAAGAGATCGGAATGCGTCTTTGTCGGATCGTCGGATGATTCTACGTGCGATGATTTTAATAGATTTCTTCGACGAAAATATCCCGACGTTCTCCGCATGCACTTTTCGTCGATCATCACTCGAGGCTCTAATGAGTTTCAACTCGTTGTTACGATGGGTGCAGTTAGCAGGAAGACCGGATAATTGGAGTAGATTTTCTGAGTTGCGAATAATTGGAAGGTTGGATTCGATGGATTCGACTATTTGCTCTAGGCTCGAGCCTTTCAGCCTTTTCATTTCAGATGGAGCGCAATAACTTATTGATGGCGAATTGAATAATTGTTACCGAGAAATGATGAAGAGCAAGACGTCAGTTTTTGAAGGCAGAAGCAGTTCGTTCGAAGGAATTTTGGGATTGTTCCGGAGAGTCGAGCAGCGCGAGCTGGTCATTGGAAAATGGATGAGTTTAATGAGCAAAATGAAAAGCGCGATGAAAGTGGCAATCCGCTGATAAGAATTCAAATTTGACTAACCAAAAACTCACCGATTGCACCTGGCAGATAATTCGTTCTTGTTGGGGCCCCACAAGCACCACCTGCCTTGGGCTTGTACAACCGACATTGTTTATTGACATTTTTGGATCCAGGAACGATAGTCTGGCTCGGAATCCACGCTCGATTGACCGGCTACGTCTGGGTGGAGGTCCATCACGATACTCGGAGATCGGAGATCTGAAGAGGCGACGAAATTGATTCGTTGCTCAAGGGACTCGTGCACCCTCCTTCTCTTCCACTCAATCGACGATTTCGATCTCAATCTTGACGAGCTGCATCCGATAATAACTGCGAGGCTGTTGAGCTCGATGCCTGAAAAAAACTAAAGGGCGTTGGGAGGGCGACCACAACTAGGGCGTGGAAAGAGCACTGGAGCAGAGACATAATCGAAATATGCAACTATTACTATTACCGCGTACTTGTTTTCGTCTTCGTTCATCGTTATATCTGTAGATATTTCAGCATGAGATTTAATGGACGCCCCTATTCACGTCATCACTGGGTCCAAGGGCTCCTATCAGTGCGGCGACCCTTGATCGCTCTGTCAGCGGGGTTCTATAATTGCGGTAGTTATGTTACTGTTCCTTCATCGCCCACACAACTCTAGTTTTTTCGTCTCTCTCCGGCCCACTTAAATAAGGAGAAATAATGCGCGACTGCGTGAGCTGAACAAACTCGAATTACGATTTTCTATGTAAATTCAAGAGACTTGTCGATCAGCGATTGTGAAAGTGATGAATCCTTCGTCACACTGTTTGTTGTATACTGACCGAGAGATGAAAACGCGATGAAAATCATAGTAATCAATGGTTAAACGTTGCTTCAATAGAATTCAATGGGCGGGTTGAATTGGAAAAAAAATGAATTATAAAAATGAAAAAACAGTCAGTTCAACGATTCTTTTTCTACTCGACCACTCGTGAGTGGTTAACCTCTTTTTCCGTTGATCTGTCAAACTGAGATTAGGACTGCGCGCTCAGCTGCCGTCTCGCTGTCACGTCTCTTTATCGTAGCGAGTTGCAGGAAAAAGTGTTAAGTATATGAATTGCAGTTTTTTTTCCAGGATTTCATGGATTTCTATGCCTTTTATATAGTAACCGGAAGTTAGGTTTTTGTATACCGTTTTTGTGAAGTTCCTTCACGAAAACCAGCCAATTTGAATAATGAATTTCTCTGAAATCAGGTTGACAACCGACCCTGAAATTTTCGACAGTTAAAAGTTGAAGCATACAAATTTTTTTTTAAATCTTATTAACTGAGCCTGCCGATAGATTTACCTCAATGCAATGTGATATTCAATGTTTAAAAATCCTAATCCGATATTTTAAAATCATTTTGTTTGAAAAAGTTTTTTTTTTGTTTTTTGTGGCGATCCACTTCAAAACCTTTTTATTTTAAGGTCGATTTACTTCATGATACGTCGTCATAACAAAATGCAGCATTGCTATTATCTCAATAACATAGCTTAAAATCTTTTGGACGGTGTTAAAAGGAAGAAGGATTCCTCGACGATAAATTAGAAAATAAATAGTAAGCATTATACGCGCGTGTGTGTGTGCGAGGCATTTGTGAATGTTCGATTTTCGTTGAAGCTTTAGACAGGATAAAAAAAGCTAGTCGATCGCCGAGAAACAAAAGCCCGTAAATCGGAACGATTTAACACGTAAAACGATGTGGCTCGAGCCTTTTTTGTTTGCTAACAGTCGTTGCAGAGTATCTTGAACAAGATCCGACGGACTCGTACGTCCGTGCGAGTGTGCACGCGTGCGTGTACCGGTGTGTGGATCGGTGTTAAACGTACCGATCGCCGTGACAAATCTGCGTCGATTAATCTCAGCTCTTTCGAAGTGGCCTCTCCGAGCCCAGAAGGCTTCGAATAACCAAAAGTTCCTAAGCGGGATGCCTGGCCTGCGAGCACGTATATACATACAATGCGGCCTGTAAACGCGTCTACAATAATTTTATACGCGAGACCCGATGATGAGGAATCGTTCACGGACATATACGCAGTGTCTCAAAAACCACTCTGATCATCAACAGAATCCTGGAGATCACCAAATCTTGGTGACAAAAGTCCTCAACGATCTTCCTCTGCGATGCGCCCTTGACGAGCTATCAACCGATCAATCACAGCCGATCCGGCGCGCTGGGATAAGCCCACGTGTTCGCTCCGCGCGCTCGCCACTCCCATTTATAGAAGCCTCAAAATTGTCTGCAATCTAACCGTTGATGAATTCTGGTCCGTGCATCAGAAGGAATAATTTTCTTTGCAAAATTTTGACGCCCCATCGACTCTGCCACTGAATCGCAGGTCCCGGGACATCCTGTATGTCCGCTAGCGCGTATACTTGTTGAATTATATTATTCGACGCGCGAGCGCTGGGTGTAGTTATAATTTATAATGTACGATAGTATAGCGAGAGGTACCAGGTGGTCAATGGTGGTCAATCGTCGAGAGTTAGCGGCCACAGCGTGATTCCAGCAGCATGATGTTTTACACGGATCGGATCTGCGCTTGCTCCATCGAGAGAGAAGTAAAAAGATGTCCAAGTGGTAAAGATGAAATAAGAAACAGGAGTGTAAAGGAGAGATATGGGGAGGAGAATGCTCCGTCAGAAAAGACCCCCAGCTGGGGAATTTCCTTGGTTTCTTATTTTTTTCACGCGACCCCCTACGGCGTTACCTCTTCATCTCTCGCCCTCTCCTCTCCGCCGTTCTCTCCGTTCTGTCTTCGTTCCTCTCGAGAGATTTTTTATCCTGTTTATACGAGGACTGCCGCATTTCATCCCTCGTTTATCTTTCCACCCTCTCTTTTTCGTTTCACCTCGTGAACCTTATTGGCGGCGCCCTTCCTCTACATTGTACGTGCGCGTCTGCTCAAACGGTGTCAAGAACCATGGCCAGCGAAGTGCTGCGGAAGATCGGGATATGCATTGAAAAGCCCGAGAGAGCGGAAAGCAGACTAATTGCGCAAGGATTTATGTGATTTATCTGAGTGAACGTAACTGCGCTCGGTATCAATTCGAACCTGTGGAAAAAGAGTTAATTAATTATTGTTGGTTACTTGAAAGTGATTCACCGAAACGACGGATATGATCGATTTGAGGGAGGATTCAATAATGCTTGCTCGACCGCGATATTAACGGGGCTAAATAATCGATCCACGTGTCCAACTGTCTCCTTAATGTTCGATCGAATATGACGAAAACTAATAATAAGAATAACCGGTCCGAGATCGTTCCGACGAACTTGTGTGTCAACCACTCGTCAATTAATTGAGCAAAGATTGAGATTCTCGATCCACAATTTTTGCATCTTGAAACGATAAAAGATGATTCTAAGATTGAATTATTTTTCGAATGTTCGTTTCTCAACGAAATATTTTCGCTCGATAATATACAGCAAATGATAATTATTTGCAACAACAGTGCAACGAAAGCGTTCAACTGGAAAAAGGTGCCTTTTAATACGGCCACGGTGGCGGTACTAATGTACAGATGCAAGATCCGAAAGGGTTTCTCGCTCGGAAATTTAGCGCCCTCGGCTGGTTTTCAACAGTGATTCGAGGAGCCTTCGAACGTTCTTATTTCACCATAAATAATTTTAATGACTCGCTACGGCAGCTTGGGGATAAAGTACTGGAAGCCGCTCACGTACGTCACACTGAAACGAACGTTGTGCATTCGTGGTTCGCGTGCGCGTATGCGCACGACGTTTAAATACAGCTACGCACACGGGTACTTTTAACCCTGAGCTCCGAGTGTACCTTTAGGCAGCCTTGTATCGTTATTTATGACGCCACTGTACGTGTACACGCTTTTCTCTTTCTCCTTATTCTCATCTCTTTCCTGCAAATGTGTCGGCATTTACGTCCACCTGACAAATAATTCAAGTAAAAACACTTAAATCCCATTACATCAAGAAAGAAAATGTTGAATTCATCAATCGAGCTTTTTTTCACTGTCGCCATACACCACGAAGTATAGAAAGAAAAAAAAAAAAAAACGGTTTTTCTCGAGCAGTCAGCACTCGAAGGTCCAGCACGAAAATAGCCATCAATTTATTTTGCACACACGGAAGATGTCGGCTTTTTTCAACTTTTTTTCTCTGTGTTTTCATTGATTAATTCATACGTTTGATTGACGCTGATATCGGTATCTCGTTTATTACTAAAAATCAATCAAAATTTCATCCTCGACTTTGTAGATTGCACGCAAATAATCCTTCGCCAAATTCGTGATATCGGTGAAAAAGAAAAAAACACAAATAAATAAACTAACAACAAGATGAAAAAATATTGACACTGTATTCATCGTTTGTTTATTTGTACGGATAACTCGCGTCGGTTCAATTCCTGAATTTTCTACTAGAACCATCCCTCCTATGAGGACGAATACCGTTACTAAATTCCATATACGTGACGAATATGATTCTCGTGTGTGTTCCGGTGTATACGTGGGGTAGCAAAGTGTGTTGGCCTTCTGTCAACATGAGTCTGCGTACTTTTTATACGAGTAGTTCGATTTGAACTTGAATGAATTCGACCGAACGTCGCGTGGAAATGAGCTTTTTCTCTAAAAAATTGTACGACGAATGGTCTTTTCAAGCTCACAAAATCCGAGTGTTGAAAATGAAAAATTCGCATGTGCCTTGCAGCCAAAACGTACGAGTTCGTGTTCGCGCACTTCCTCCCACGAACAAACAAGTTTTTACGAGAAGTTGCACCAGTCGAGAAGCGGAATTTGAAAAAAAAAAACGAAAATTTACGACGAATTTCGAATGCCAAATTTTGACAAACATTCAATCAATATGAAAAACAATTTGTGCACTATTTACCTCCGAATTTATTTCATCGAAGCGAAGCTGTTTTTCAGCAGTCGTTAAAAAATTAGGACCAAACTCATCGCTGATTATCAGGTTTTTATTTACCGAAAAAAGTTTCGATTCAACAACTAATTTGTTGACAATTTCGAATCATCCTTGAAGAAACGATTCCACATGGAATGTCCCATGCGATATAATCCTCCCTTAAATATAGTCATTTCTGTGTGTGTGTGCGTATGTATGCACACGGAGGATGCATTTCTGTACATAACTGTACATATATTGAGCGTATACTCACGGCTAAATGCCCCTCTCCGAAGGCCCTCGTTCTGGCTGATCGTTGATAGGCCAATATGAGAAAGCTGGGCGTGACTGCACGCCCGAACAATCACCAATGAAAGTCTCGATGAAACGTTCCCGCCCATATTGTAAATTTAACCCCGAGCCTGCCCATCGATGTATAGAGTACCGCCAAGTTTCTCGCGACTCCGCCACTTCGCGAACCATCACTAACCCGCAATACGTATAAACGTAGCCGCGAAAAGGAGCGTAATCCTTAGTGATCAGAAGGGCCGTGGTGGGCTATCGCGAGCCAAGGTGTTTTCGAGGCCGGTTGCGGAGAAATAATTCTTTGCGTGGTGTTTCGTAACTGAATTGGATGGAGAGAGACGAGCTGATTTCGATATTAAAAATTCATTAGTAATCGTTTTTTCAACATTTGTCGTATCGCTGGCTGGCTGCCAGCGATCCTCAATTTCATGAAGAAAATTCGAGGTCGTCGGGCTCGAAGTTGTGCCAATTTGTTGCTCAATAATCTCGATTAGAAGTACAATTGTTCCATTGGTCGTCCGCGATCGTCGTTCGTTCGTCATGTGCGCGACGAAGAGATTAAAGTTTCGAAAATGAGCGCAGACGCTCGTAAAGAATGATGGAAAGGAGAAAAATAACGTAAGAAAAGTGCGCGCTTCAATCGGACTCGCGCTTCGATCCTTTTCCGCATTCGGAGGAACGCTCTCGCCGGATCATTCGAGTCCGCGGAACTCGTGTCCACTCGTCGGAGATATGAAGGTGAGCATTATTTTCTCTCTTCATAATCCTCCATATTTTCTCCGCGTCCCAAAAATGTCATATACGGTTTTGAAGCTTGAATGTGAAATATGACGATTGTTGGTGTATAAAAGCGTGGGACTGTAGGAAACGCCGAGATCCGTCATCGTTTCTCGTCCTCCGAGGAAGCGCTTCCATTGTTGTTATCACATTTTTTCTTCTTCCCGTCTCTATTGTTCGAGCACGTAAAAACGACAATGCGAATGGCCAACAAATAAAAACATTCGAGTAAATTTATTGATAATTACCGAGCGGGGGCTGCATCTGTCACTTTGTTCCCTTCATACTTCACGCTCTAATATATACGCTCGAATCTTTAAAAAATACATTCGAAACAACTTTAAAATCTAAACTGGACCGCATAAATTATTACCGCTATAATATATTCACGGGGTTTGTCGCGGCGAGCTCGATTTATGGTGTATTATACTATATCGTGGCACATGTACACAGCCTTGAACGAGAGATGCGTTTGTTATAACCATTGTACACGACGTATGTGCACCTTCGGAATTTCAGTAGATATTTATACGTCTTGAAAAAAGAGACTTCTTCAGATTTTGAGATGTCGTTTGGGGCTCGTGAAAAGTTCGATATTACGATAGTTTCTATAATTACGACGCTGTTCCATCCAGGATCCAGTAATAGAAGTAACCAATTATTTGAACGAAGGAAACGTACGTTCTTTGAAGGTGACAAGTTCAAAATGTTCAAATGTTCACGTGATTTTTGTTATATATTCGGCGGTTATTATCTGGAGTTAAAGATGTATAAGCACTCCATTTCAGATGGCACTCTAATTTTTCTGTATGTTACAGTCCAAGCTTAAAACTTAATCTCTGTAAAATTTCAAGGTCTCTTAACGACTGTTTGATCGAAATATTTTTAGTCAAAAGAACACAATTTTACGTGTCATGTATAGCCACAATGACTTCGACGCCTGTATAACTCAAAATTTGATGTATCTTTATAGCAGATGTTAATCATAAAAACGTCTATTGTATATGCATTGAACCCTGAGGATTTTAACAGGACATCTGAATTAGAAATATAGAGTTAAAGACGACAAATGCTCACGGAACCTGAGGTTTTCATAACCCCGTGAAGTTGTGGCAACGTCGCACAACCTATAAATGTAAACATTTGTACAATGCTCTGTGGAACTTTTTTGTCGTTATGGTAAGCTCTAACCTCAGCTGTCAACTGACCACGTCCGATGTTGTCAGACGTAAACTTTTCACACTGCACTACCGCGAGTCGTGTTAATGACTCTGCATAAAATCCTTTTCGTAATAAAATGAACTTAAATATTATTTACCATTAAAAAATCATTACAAGATTTCTTAATAATATTGTGCGATATATATGCTTGCCCGTGGTAATTTCTTTGAAAAAATATGGTCAAAGACTGTCCATTGACTAGTACGAACCGTTTTCACATCCTTAATATGGCCGGCTCATAATTGATTATTTACTAAAACATAAGAAACTAGAAATAAGTGAAATATATTTTGATGCTTCTTTTGTTTTGTTGCTTAATTTTTATTCCATCGAAAGATCTTGGATTAATCGTAATTGGATATATTTCATGGTGAAACAATTTCACGCAATTAATTTACATCACACTTAAGGTAATCGTGTCTGATTTAATTCATTATTGGAATTAGCTAGCGATATATCTATGCAAAAGGACCAAAGCACGATTATTACGTTTGTTCCTGTTAGTCCTCTCACAAAATTCCAGTTGGAATTCATATGTCGATTTTGTGAGACCTTGTTGGGTGTAATATAATTCTAATGTTTACTCGTTGTTATGAACCTATAATTTATTCGAAATAAACAACTATTTATTGTAACTTCTGGTTTCAATCTTAATATTAAATTAACTTGAATTTTAATCTTTACAGATGAAAGAACCATGAATATTTCTCATCAATCAAGATAAATGAATATTCGAATTTATCCCCATACGGGCAAATAAAATTTTTGAGATTTTGGAAACAGGAAGTAAATAAACAGAAATAATAACGTGATATGAATCTGTGAATATAGAAATACAAATTTGGAAAGTAATGGCGCGAATGAGTAGGGGAATAAACAGACGATTAAATGTTTTCTCGACTCCCTTAAAATAGTTATGAATCAAGGAAAAAAAATGAAATAAATGAGAATTAGATCCATGTGATTGTCGGAGGCTAAAATCTAGTTCGAAAAAAAATAAAAAATAAAATTACGAGATCGTAACTTTGTATAAGCGGGTTGAAGCGCCATTTCGCGCTTTACACAAACAATTTACGCCCTCGCCACACTCCCCGTAACCGACCACACACGTTGCGGTGTTGCCAGTAAAAAGTAAAAAAGGAGAAAATAAAAACGGAGCAGATAGAACGTCTGATGCGCAAAGCAAAGAGTGTCAGGATGCTGTTTTGCGGTCCAGTGTGTCCGAACTTTGCGCGTGGGAGGTGTAAAGTATTTCAAATGGATCTTACACGGATTTACGATTTCGCACGGGTCACCGAAGAGATCGGATTAAAGGTTTTACGGCGCGTGTGCTTCTCACTGCACTTGTCCATCCTTTTTTTTTTTCTCCGTAATTATTTGCACTCCTCGCGCCTCGCCGGTTAAACGCGTCATTTTTTTCCATCTGAGATGAATATCGAGAAAGATTTCCTCGATTTTCCATGCACAGCTTTTGTAGCGATTGTTGAAAATTAAAGGTTTCTGCGTGATCCGAAAGGTCTCGTAACTTCGCGGATGATCCGATTTACGAGTTACGGGTGGAAGCGGATCATTGTGAAAGACATTGAAAATCGAACTAAACACTGCACCAACTGCAACGCTTTCGGAGAGTTCGATCTAAAACTATATTTCATTCGTTCATCATTCGTTTAACCTCGCGACGATCACATATTTCATTGGCATCCCGTAATGCCACATTTCGTTGTTCCAACGACTTTTCTTCCTCCGTGAACGATCTTCAAGCCACCGTGAAAGATCGCCTCCATTTTTCCCGATTTCGAACACGCGAGTCGAGGCCTCAGTTTTTCAAAACTTTGTTCCTGCTCCGATCAGAAAGCATTCGAAGAGATTCTCTAAAGCGCAGTTGAGAAAGCGCGATCTTTCCTGAATACAAGAAGCAACGAGACAGCTCAATGATCGAGCCTCCGTATTCGCGGCCTCGTCAAAAAAACCTGATGCGCTTTTAACAAACACGTTAATTAATTGAGATTCTAAAAGATCGACGAGTATCCAAGCTTCACGGGTGTTGAAGGCTCCCAGAGCAAGAGGAAAGCATTCGCTGAACGAGCGATACCTTCTCATACATATAAATGTATACAAAAGTCTATACACACGGTATAGATGCGAGCATTTGGGGATCTCTCTGGTCGCGGTCCATGTCCATTCCAATTAGCCACCAATCCCCGCACACGCTCACCCACGTGCTGGAGAAAAAAGGCTTTCCCCACCCCGGTCAAGTGGTGGCAGCACACAAACACCTTGGCTTTTATGCGTGCACGTTTCTCCGTATGTATTGCCATACACGAAGGAATGGGCATGCACGCAGCCGTGGACGAGCCCAAATAGCGGGGATAATAGCGAGAGGAGGAAAAAACGTCGTACACGAAATGAAAAAACGTCTTAAGAAAGGAAGAAAACTTCTGAAGCGCAGATCTCCACGAAGATCTCTTCTCCTTTTGCCCAAGTTCTCAATCCGCGTTGGCAACACCCACGCGCCCAGTTCGCCGGAGGATCGTGTCGAGAAAGGACCATAATGGTCTTCAGCACACGTCCCTTCTTTTTGTCAAGAGCCAAAAAAAATCAACGCTCCGCAAGGGAGAGCATGTCTTCCAACAGCCTATATATTCAGCTTCCGTATAGACGAGAACACGATTTTAAGACACCCTCCTTCGAAAAGAGTCTCGTATAAATTCCTCATGTTGTATTCGTAACAGCTTCCACTGTGTTGGGCTTTACGTAACTTTGTCGTCTTTTACTTCTCGCGGAATTTCGAGCTCGGATATATGCGATAAAATTGTACCGAAGCATTCCTTCAGAGAATACGTACATTCCGGAAAACATTGTTGATTCGACTGCAGTATTCTCGGTCAGAATAAATGTACGCCGTTCGATCAGAATTTAACGTATTCGTTGACGACTCGAGGTGTTTGATTGCGTCGAAAGATTTTTTCTCCCAGCATACTGACAGCGTAAGGCGTTCAACAATAAATTGTACTTTTTACAGAGAATTGATGAACTTGATCGTCGGTCTATTATTTATAACAACGGATCCAGGCTACGTCGACTGGACAGGCGTGCGAAGGAATCACGTCGCCAGGAGGCAGAGTATTTAGATATTTATCGAAGATAGAAGCTGTCCAGCAACTTACGGGTTTCGCGGTAAGATTGACGAGAGTGAAAAGAAGGTTCGAACCATCTATTCGACGACGTTTCCCGCGTCTCAACGACACGTGTATACAAATTCTATGGTGTTATAAACGCACAGAATGTGAACTTCTGGACTGTCATTATTGCGAGGGATACAATGTAAATCGTGTATCGATGTACACGTTCCTTACAAACGTGAAGGCAGCAGCAGGGGCCTTGGCTCATTCAGTTTTGGCGCACAAAAAGCAAAAAAACCATACACCAGTCCCCAAGAGAGAATGAGGAAGAGCTATGTCTTGGAAAGAGAAGAAAGTGATGTGGCGTTAAGACGAGGATACGCGTTAAGGGACGTAAAACCAAAATCGGATAGCGATTTAAATGGATCTCGAGTTTATATATTCGTTCGGCGCGGCGGGGGTTTTTTTTCCATTGTAAATTCAAGTGTCCCTCGTGTATATTTCTGTTCTATCCTCTTTTCTCGTATATTTAAGTGCACACGTATATACGAGGGTTGTATATAATTTGGAAAATTTTCTACGAAGGCGTGAAAAAAAGGCTCGTGCCCCTCTCATCGTCTGAGGTAACCGATGAGCTGTTCCACTCGAGAAAAGTGCTTCCGAGGTGTTTGTCGAATGTCTGTGTGTGTGTACGTCGGTATCGACAAGTGGCTAACAGAAGGGCGCAACCTCCGCTATTTTGGAGGCAAAATCGTAAGGAGCTCGTCGTTCCATCTGCTACCAGTCGACTTACAAACTGCCTCCATTATTTTGTCGTCGCATTTTTCACAGTTTCAAAGCATTCGACGCATACTCTCGTCTCTTTCTCACGGAGCAATCGCTTCCCTAACCTCTCATACATATTTCTTGTTCGAGCAGGATGCCTCCTATCCCAAGAAGAGAGATTCCCTTTTGGCCCTTGCCCCACACCTTTTCCAGTCTCTTTCTCGCTCTTTTCCTTTCTCGATCTCCGCCTCTCTCCCTTTCCGAGACGTCCGCATCGCGTGAAACGTAGTGGACCACTTTGTCAAGTTGTCACCTGGGTTTGTGCGAACCCTGGCTCTCCGCCTCGCACCGAGGAATATCGGGAAAGACCCAATGGAAACCCTCTCCCTGGACCAAAAGTCCGCACACGCTCCTTTTCTTTACGGGGGTGCGCCTTCTCTTTATGGGTTCCAGTATTTTTGCCAACCTCAGAAAGAATTCCTCTTTTCAAATCTTTCGAGCTTTTGAGAATAACGCCTTTGGCGATGTACACGACAGAAAAAAGTTATTTCGTATTTCCCATTAGAATCCATCTAACAAGAAAACTTTTCAGGGTTTAAAAATCCATGAGAGAAAAAAAAATTCCGTCCTACTGATTCGAAATTTTTTACATCCGGCAAGCATTGTGTAAAATCAATCGTTCCCCAATGAAAAAATTTACGAAAAATCACTTCTAACGTCACGAAAAAAAAAAACCCCATTGCATGACCAACAGTCAAATGCTCTCGTAAAAAATTCAAGAAATACATTTTTCTCAGTTGATACAAAAGACGAGAGAAAATTACCGACAAAACCTGCAAGGTCCATTGATCTCGTACCTTCCCTCGTCCGTAAAACTTGAACTTTGTTATAATCCACTTTGCGCTTCCTCTTTCGGGCATTTGGTTTTCTCGAGTGGTATGTATTACCATGGCATTATGCGAAAGTGGATGCCTGGTTCGGTGACACCGAAGAAAAGCTTTACCTGCTGAGGCCCCCTGACAGCGAAATCTTCCGGAAGAGGAGGCGACAAAAAAATCTTCATCTCTTTCATATCCACGATTAAATATATATGTATACAGAGCAAAAGTGACAGAAGAGATGGTAAAAGAAAGCAAGTATCGATTTCAATGGAAGGCATGACCGTGGATTTACCAGAGAGTGACACCGGGACCGTGCGGGGCCCCACGAGACTCTCCAAACGTTTGGGCGCACGCCCTTCACAGCTATATACAACTCTATATATATACAGAAGGAGCAGAAGGTATGAGTGAAGCGCGAAGAAGCAAGAAGACGATGTTTCACAGGTATATGTGTTTATATATAGTCCCACAAGACCCCCCGTTGCTCGGCTATTCGGCTTTGAAAGTCATACCTCCGGACCCTTTTCTCAAGAGTCAAGAATATGGTGTGAAAAAGAGAATGAGAGAATACGCATACACACACTACGTTAAGGACACGAAAAACCGATACTGAAACCACTCGAAAAAGATACATTCTTTCTTTATATACGCTCCTCAATAGCGATACATAGTTAGGGGCACCGAAAAGAGGCTGACAAAAAAAGTGAAAAAAAAGAAAAAAAAACTGAAGGGATATTCTCTTCTGTGTTACGAGAAATGGCCGACTTTGCTGACCCAAACATCCATTCCAGAATTGTTTAGAGGCGTAATTCACGGCTGATGAAATTCAGCAATTATTCGCAGCTTCGCGGAATCGAAGTTTCGTGCGCTTGGGATGATGGATTTTTGGTTCTTTCGAACAAGGAGGAAGCAACATTGGAGTAGTGAAAGATTGCATTTTCTTGAATTTACTAAGTTTTTAGTGATATTGGCATTATTTACGTTCCTTTTCGTCGAACTTTTAGGTTTATCCTAGAAAAACTTCGAAAACGAAATGATCGAAAACACCTCACAATTATTTTATTGATTGAGTGAATTTCCACGAAATGAATTTTTGGATTGAGTTTATGATCCGAGGCTATTGAATTCTTTTCAACAAAATTTTTGCCGTCAAGTTTTATAGTTATTTGAAAAAAGTAGTTCTGAATGTACTTACAATTATTATCTTCAAAAGGTGACGTTACTCAAAAAAAAAGTAACTCCACCAAAGTTTTTGGTCCACCGATAAATCGCATTTTTTTGCTTCCAAGTTATGAAACTTTTTTCCTCTGTTTATTTTCTTCTCCGGGCTCTTTTATGGGCTTAAATTCCTCAGAGAAGTTGATAAGTTTTTCATAAAGGAATTGATATAATAGAACCGGATCGATTGGTCTCGCCTTCCCGATAATATATTTTCAGAGGGATATTTTCGGGGGAACACGCGCGTCCAGATCACCGCACGGGGTAACCTCTTATGAGATATTCTAAAGTATATGTATAGAATGAGAGAGAGAGAGAAACGAGAAAAGAGAGAAAGTTCTCGGTCACCGTGGTGGTTTTCATATCGAAACCCATATTTTATACTAATAACCGAAACCGTCCTAATCCGGCGTTTTACGACGCGCGGCTTCGCACACGCGCGAACACAGTCGGCCTCCTTATTATTGTCACCTATGATCCGTTTCTGTTGCTTTTTACTTTTTTTTTTTCCCTGGCAGCATTTCATGCTGTGTTTCTTCCCGAGATTTTTCTTCAGCTGAAAACACGTGTATTTTTAAATAATCGAAATAACACGGACGCCGTTTGAAATATCTAATAAAATTTGTACTTTACACGCGCGTGTCACTCGGTACAATTCTGCGTTGAGCTTCCATCACGATCTCATGCATGTTGCTTATAAATATTTGTAGAATAATAATCTCAAAGGAATTTACATAGCGACAATGGGAGAGAATGGAAAATCGGAATCGAATAATGGAAATGAAGAATCTACAGTTTCCTTCCTAGATTTATTTCCATCAGTCGATCAGGCTGTTCTACAAGGAAATCCAGCATTTCTGAAACATGCCTCGAAAGACTCTTTTCGATACTGATAACCTTAATTTCGTTCATGTTCTCATCGCACGATAGTTCAGGAACGAAAAAAAATGTTCGATTTTCAATTCCCCAGGATAGCGACGAATTTCCGTTTCACCTTTTCTATTTTCATAAAATATTATTTGCTCTGCTCCATAATCGACTTCGTCCGAAAATTGCTCGAAACACGCATTCGAACCGAGGTTTTTCCTCTTCAAATTCTCGTTCAGCAGGGAGTTTAAATAATTCTCGAAGATGCATAAAAGTGAGGGGAAACGGGCGAATCTCGAGTACAAATACGCTGCACGTCTTACCTTGGCCGGTTCAACATTTTCTTTTGAATCCTCGGCTATACGACGATTGTACCGATACGAGGAGAGGGTGACTGGTTTACAAAACACACACACATATATATATAGCCACGAAAAAGTCTTACCCCGGCATGAAAGAGCCTGACATGTACATATTGGATACCATGTGCGAACATTTGGTTGCTGCTGGTTATGGTCGGTGGTTAACCACATACGTCACCTTCGTATGCAACAATAGAGAGCCATTGGTAAAAGGGAGTTACATAATGTAGCATTGGTAACATAATAGGACCCGATGTTCACGGATACATGTACATGCATATGCATGTGCGCGTTGAACGCATATGTATAGGGACTTTCTAACCCCAACCTCAAAATCCACGAGTTTCTATCTCTACGTCGATATATAGCTGCCGCATTATAGTGTACCGGAAGCTCCAAGCTCCCTTTCTGTGTCTCGTGCCTGGTACACTCCAATTGAATTTAAACATCAAACCAAATCAGATCATGTTTCGATATTGTATCGAAAGATCGAGCAATGGAAGAGCGTTTTATGAATAATTGTTTAATCAACAATTTCCATCGGATAAATGAGCATCTGGAGTGAAACGTTGAAAACAGTTTCGACATGAGCTTTTATCACGTTTGCAATAAAAACTCGGTTTTTCGATTGCACAATTCGACTGCAGTGATATTTTTGGTTTATCTCGATACGAGGAAAATTGGTGGGATATTTCAAACCTGTCGACTAACAAAAAACATTGAATGCTCGTTTTTTCACAATGAGAACGCACGCACGAACACAGCGAGACGCGATTCCAGGCAGGAACATCTCGAGCCTGTAACAATAGACGGGAGCCGTGATCCTGCGACGTCGCGAGGGGAGAAAAAGGAGAGTTTGCACGTCGATCATTTTTCATATTTTTTATTGGCTTTATACACATAACCGGAGATGGCGAGCGTTCGGTCATTTCGTCAGATTTTTTCGTTCTGATAAGTTCTATCGAATTTCCACTACCACTTCGGAAGACATCTTGCCATGGGGTAGATTCGTTAGTGATAAAAGTGTTATTCTATGGGAAATTTATAACGCCTCAGTAGCATTGGTATCGTCGTCATCTAGAAACGCGGCAGCGTCTTGACGCCAAGTATTAAAAAGAAGAATTCGAGGCAGAGCGAGTCAAAACGTCAATCGTGAAGTTTAAGCGGCCGCCATTTGCTGGGAATTTGTCGAATGAAAGAAATGACAGTCGCATATGAAGAAAAAATCGAGAAATAATTGTTTAATTTCACTTCTCTCGATCTTATTTGGATAAATTTTATATTGATCCTTCTCAAATAATTCCTGAAGCCTAAGAGGTTCGATACGGTGGTCAAACTTGTTCCCGATTGATTTGAATCGAGTGAATAATCAACGAATAAAAACACTCGATCCCACACTCCGGATTTCCTTCCTGAGGCACTCGAGTGTCTCATCTTCTCTCATCATTTCCTCATAGCCGAATCCCTCTTTCTCTCCCTTTCTCCGGAGCTTGCCACCCTTGATATTTATTTACCGAACACGCCCCTGCGATCGACGTCTGCGCGCGCGGCTCCCCAAATAGGGGTACAACGATCCGGTGGTTGCGGTACGTCCAACAATATACATGTATATATGAATACATGGAAATCTATGTACTAAAGAAAAAAGAAAGACTCATGTACGGATGAAGCCGTGCAGATCCAGCAGGGTGTGACTGCCACAATTTGATGTAACAAGACCGCTAACACGATGGGCAGGCAGCAACGATCTTTGTAACAGTCGATATATAGACACGTTGGCGAATGCAACGACCATGAAATCTAACTTATTTTGACGTTTTTGTGAGAAACGCGAGTTTCCACGATAAATATGAGCAATTATTCTTAACTATTGATAACATGGAAGACGTTTCATTGTATTATGGAAATTTATAAATTGCGTACAACAATCATGCGATTGTCACACTCAAGAGCGATGCTTCCGGAATCATCAAAATCGAGACGAAATCAAATGAATCCTAATCCTAACTGATATTATAAATGCAAAAGTATTTTTGTTTGCTCGTTTGTTTGTCCTTCCTTCACGCCCTAACTAAGGAACCACTCCACTTGATTTTTGGCGTTTAATTGGAAAAAATCTCATTCGTAACAGTGCAAAACTGAAAGAACAAACCATCAATAAAAGCTTGAGCTTTTAAACAGATCGAAGAAGAAGTGACACGAAAAAAAGTCGAAATGCTATGCAAGATCGATTTAGTTGTTGACTCTGCTCAGAGATTCACACGCCCGACGCCATATTTTCGTCAGATTGGGGCAAAAAATCGTCGAATGATGTTCCTCAATGATTTTGACGAGCCATATTGGTTTCTGGCACGGGCGTATACTTTTGTGCACCGGTAATATATCCTTGTAATATATATCCTTGAGCCATGTAACTTGCCTAGACATACACACAGGGAATAAAATAAAAAGGGGCTTGAACAACAATCGAGGGGTGGGCAAGTTTGAAGGGGTCGATCCAAAGAATGTCATGCGTACACATTTTATATATGAGTGTGTATGCGTCTCTCTCTCTGTGTGTGTGTGTGTGTGTGCACATTTCCTGTGGCGTTTCTTCCACCGTGTAGAGAAACCGCGACGAGACATCCTCTCCGTGCGGTTGTGTCGGCAGCCGAGTACCTCTCAGCAGGGATTCCCTTTCCTTCTTTTCTGCTCACTCGCTCTCTCTCTCGCTGCTTCTCGACTCTGGATATTCGCTTGACCAGCTGCTTCCACCGAAACGAGAGAATCCACGAAATAACGAGTCTCGCCTCGGCCAAATACGATTGGACACACGAAAAAGGTGTAAACCTCAAAAATCTTTCACTGCGTACGAAGCATCGAGTGGAATAAACGATTGAAGGGAGGAAACCTATAAACGGCACTCGAAGCCTCCGCACAACACTGCTATACGAAAAATCGTCATGGACTCTTCGGAAAATACGATATTTTCCTCAGCCTCCAGACTGCATTAAAACCCTATTTCCTTTATGTTATTGGCTGCCGTGTATTTCCGACTCCTCGTGTAAGTGTATTGTCCACATAGTCCATGTCCTCGGACACTGCACGTAGCCGACACGAATTTAGATTTATGGACGCTCTCGAAAAACCCTCGTGCCCTTCGATTTTCGTTACACGAGCCTCCTCCTCTCCTTTCGCAAAGTTCATTATTTCACGATACTTTACGTATTTATGAGAATATTTATATCGTTATGCACATCTGTGACTATTTTATGCAATTATCTTGATGTTTCCTTCGGATCGAGAGGCAGCCATTCTTTCGAAAGAGTTTACCATTTCTCGCAGTTAAAACGCATTCAGAAAATTCACGATCACGAATTAGCAAAATAAAAATGAGTTATTGCCATGCAGATAATATGATCGAAATGAATTCTTATTTACTGATGGAAAAAAAATCGTTGGGATCCATACCAGCGTCCGAAAATTGGAAAGCTTATGAACTTTGAACACAACTTGAATAGAGAAATAGTTTAATTTGTTTAGAAATGATAACAAAGTTCTGAAATATCTCGAAAATCCATCCAATAATCCGTCCGATTGATGAAGATAGCTCGTTTGATATTCAAATACTTGAATTTCTATTTTTTTATTCACTAAAATAGACCAAGGGGAAATTAAAGTAACTCTATCGCCGCAGGCCTCAGTTCACAAGATCTAGAACAAATTTTTGTACGCTGCACTTCAACCTTTAATAAAGGGCTGTGTAAAATTTCAGGGTTGGTTATCGACCTGATTTCATAGAAATTAATTATTAAAATGGGCTGGTTTTCGTGAAGGAGCTTCACAAAAACGGTATACTAAAACCTAACTTCCGGTTACTATGAAAGGGTATACTTGCATAGAAATTCATGAAATCCAGGAAAAAACTGCAATTCGTATACTTAACACTTGTATGATAACTCGCTACGATAGTGACAGCGAGACAGCAGCTGATGATAGCGCAGTCCTAACCTCAATTTGACAGATCAACAGAAAAGAGGAGTAAAAAAAGACGGTGTTGCCAAAACATAAACTTTGGGATACCACGCGAAACGTTGAACTGACTGTTTTTTTTTTTTTTTTTTCATTTTTATAATTCAATGCGAATATTCATTTAAGGAAGTTGAGGCTGTACAGTCATTTTTTTTACCCAAAAGTTATGGCCTGTACCTTTCAAAAGTTAGGCCAGTTTACAGTTTGGCAATGTTGCATACACTTTAAAGAAAAGTTGGGGAAAAAAAAGACGAAAAACTGGTGAAAGCTCAATCGAAAACACGAACGGTGACGATCCTAGCCTCAAAAAACTGCACGGGAAACAGATTATTATTAATATAATCTCAGCAAATCTCCTAATAAATCTGAAAAAAATTGACATTGTTCAGCAAGCCTTGCTCATGTTGCCCAAAAAATTTCATATATTTAGCATCATTTTTAACGGAGATATCACTGAATGTGTCTTGACTTCCATAAGATTACATGTTATTTGGCCCAAATTGTTATTGATTATTCTTAGCAACAACGCTCCTAAACTGTCTGAAAATTTAACTGATTTTTTTTTTACACTTCACTTTATAAGATGCAATCGGTTTAAAAGCGATGGCATCATTTTCATTCTAATGCCTCAACTTCCTTAAAGGATTACATATGGAAAATTTGAGTTATTAGAAATATTTTTTTTTTCCATATTTCAATAATATTGATTACTACAAGTTTCAAGTATTAGCAGTGGTATGATCAGGCTAAAGCGACAGAGTTACCTCAAGTGTTGCCATAACGTAACCAATAAGTGGAGTTTATTCATTCGATACCGATCTCCAATGCTCAATGTCGATTTCCTGAGCGTTTGAGGAGTGGTTGTGGTTTACAATAAACTGAAAATCCCTCCAGTACGTTCGGTATGCCAGAGCATCCAGCAAATCGTAACGGATCGTTGAAAGCTTACAAAGTACACATGAACACATCGATCAAATCCTCTCCTCGGTTTACAGACAGTTGTACTGTAAGAAGGGTTGCACAGAACGACTCTGCGAGCGTCGATCTCACTTCCTTTCACACGCGCAAGTTATTGTCCCTCTCGTCGATGATTTTCGTTCGTTCTGAGGGTGGAAAACCGCATCTACACCCCAAGAGGATTGATAATACCGCAGGCAGGGGGTGTGCGGGTTTAACGTTCCGCGTCATTAGACTCGTTGCACAGTTCATTGTACAATTGGGGATCCAGAAAAGACCGGTTGCAATTTAAGATTAATCCCTGAAGCTTCATCCGCAGAATTTCAGCTCTGCGGTGCATATCAAATATAATTTGAGGAGAGAAAAAGCCCATTCCATTTATTTCACAGAGTATTCGCGTTCGCTTCCTCTTTAAATTCATGTTTCGTTTCTTTTTCAACGCTTTGGGACGAATTTCAATTACTCTGCTGACGTATGACCCTTGAAAACAGCATTTGTCGATAATACTTTTGGAAGAGTGAAGTAGAGCAACCTAAAAATGTAATCGTAAAAATGACCTCGTGTTCGAAAATTCAAGTTTCAAGTTTCTCAAAATTGAATTTTGTTAATGTTCCTGCTCCTATGAGAAAAAAATGTATTAAAAAATATCGAGAACCCTAGAAAATCAAGAAATTTGAAGTGCCTAATTTCATTTTTTTTCGAGATAAATGCAAATCGAGTGAAATTCCTAAACATTAATAAAAACTACTTTTTCCTAAAATTCTATACAAAGACGGAAGTGGAGGACATGCCGCCCGAAGGCGTCTGCGAGGGAAGCGTCCAAACGACCCCTGCGGCCGGTGCAACGACTGGAATCGTTACCAACGTTACGACGGGGATCATGGAATGCGGTGGTTGTGGCGAACGAGTTAGGGAACGAACTGTACTTTGCGTAGGTGGTAGAAGTTGGCACTCGAGATGTCTCAGATGTTGCGCTTGCGCTCGACCACTTCACGATCAACATTCGTGTTTTCTACGGGGCATGAGACTTTACTGCAGGCATGACTACGCTCTGTGAGTTTTTTTGTTCATTTCCTTCTCAAACAAATTCCATGTTTTACTCATTTTTTCAATGTCTTCTAATGCACTAATTCTCATCGTCGCTTCTTTCTCTTTCTCGCTGGTGAATTATTTTTGCAACGATTCTTCGCTCATCCGTAGCTAGAAACCACACTCCCTTCGAGGTTACACACTCGCCACGCTGATGCAAATTTGCACTTGGATTTTTCAAAACTTTTTATTTCACGCATGAACGCACATAATAATTAATCTTTCAACGAGACTTTTTAGGGGTAACAATTCCTTAGTATCGATTACGATCGTTTAAAAAATTAAAAAATTAAGTTTTAGTATAAAAATATGGTCAAATTGAAAAATGGAATTTTGACGTTCTAGACACTTGAAATTTTCGTGGGTGCAAACTTGCACCAGTGTGGTGCAGTCAACGGGCTAATACACATTCAGATTCCACCAAGCTTGCGATCATTCATGAGCACATATTATTTTTTATCTGTTTTCATAGAGCAACAATCAAAAATAATTTCCCTCCCATGGATACACTAAACTGCAATGAAGTCATAGAAATTGTGTCCCAACGATCATAATTCTGATTTATAATTTCGAAAATCAAAATAGAGATGG
Source organism: Venturia canescens (assembly GCF_019457755.1). NCBI lineage: Eukaryota > Metazoa > Arthropoda > Insecta > Hymenoptera > Ichneumonidae > Venturia > Venturia canescens. The sequence goes on from NC_057426.1 coordinate 11,129,732, forward strand.
CTAATAAACATTTTGATCAGTTATTCCCCCAAAAAGCATTTCTTAAATGACAATTTTATTGAAAAGTTAAATCCTCGTTAACTTTAAAACTGGCTGCAAAATTCACAGCTATATCATTTAAATTATTGACACACTTTTGACAGGCACATTATTGCTATTATTATTATTATTATTTCACATCGACTGTTCGGTCGATCGATCAATGAAACGATTATTAATGATAGGAACAACGATTCCCTTGTTCAATCTATAATGGATACTCGGTAATACTTACTAATAGAGTGTGAAGATGAAATACGGTATTTCAATTGTTCTCAGTGACCTCTCTCGACCTCCTGACACCTTTGGATTCGTCTCCCGTTGTTATACTTTTTCGAGTTTGATTTTAGTGTACGAATCTTTTGAAACGTTGATTTTTTGCCCGGTGCGATGACTTCAACATCGACAATGAACATTCCCTCGCCTTCCTCTAATTCCTTGAACATTTACGATTTCAAACTTTATTTCCTCTGCACGGAATCTGTCATTTATCTCATTATTTATCCACCTATCAAACGGAAAAATCAATAATTTTATAAGATCGGAAGATTGGAAGATAGAAGAGTTTTAGGGCCTTGCTTGTTCTTCTCAGCCGAAGATATAGCGATCGCGCCGCCGCGATTTTTATTTTTACGGTTGTCCAACTGGCACGGAAAGTGACTCGTCGATATTTTACTGCACTCGGAGGTTTCGAGAGCACGGCGAAAAGATTGAGAAAGAGAAAATGGACAGATCAAATAAAAAAAGAGAAAGAGAAGCGGAGAGAGAGAGAAAGATAAATGGAAATGAGAAAGACGCTATGCGTTCAACGTGTTTATCCAACTGTCAATCAGATTGGCCGAGTCGGCGGATCTCACTCACACAATATACAGGATGGATATATCAAATATATATGTATATACGAATCACATTGCCGAGGCGGTCTTCTCTTCATGGTGGCTCCGACTGCGGATACCAACCCACCTAATAAGTCACGTATCTCAACATCCGATCACGAGACTTGCCACACACATATATTCATACACTTGGTGTAAATTTGAGCGGTGCAGTGAGTCTGAAACTTACCATAAATTATCGCGAATATTGACGGAAATGAAGCACTTTAAGTCCAACTGAATCTCCCCGCAAATTCTCCAGTTCGCGATCGAACGGTATGACGAAATAATAATTCATATGGCAATGATGACTTTTTAAAATTCTAGTCAACCGTACATCGATATCAGATGGAAGTGAAAAATAAATCCAGTCTCAATTTGAATCGAATTCGAACAATCACATTATTTCAATAATTAGGGCGACAATTCCCTGCCAATTATGTCCATCTTTTCGATTGCATTGAAAATTTGACGTAAATTTTTCAGTTAATTCGCGGATTTTAAAATGTTGTTATACAGGTTTGAAAAAAGCCTTTCCCAGCATAAATGTAGCAAAGGGGTTAATCATGATTCGAAAATTAATCTGGTACGTGCACTAACCATGAGGAGATCAAATTTATGCACATACGCACAGCCACAGATATAGGAATGTATTTTTTTTTATGTTCAGCTGCGCACGCTACGATAAATAATAATACGTCACGTGTATCGATGATCGTATTGATCGCCTATGCGGGAGGTCCTCAGAAATCTGCTACGTAATTTTTACAGTCATGCTCCCTCCCGCTCCTCCTCTCTTTCTTTTTCCTTGCCGTTTTATTTATTCTATTTACTTTTTTTCCTCTTCGACGATCGAGTGTGTGCACAGCGCTGTATTATGATAATGTCTGCCGATATGACATCGATATATACATTGATCTGAAGATCGTCGAGATCTTTTTCATTGTCTAATTCCTTCTTTGAACGAAAGTGAAATCATGAAATGATAGAAAAAAACATCATTTAATCGAGACAAACCGATTGAAATCAAATAAAATGGAGGGCTGGGATTGAACGATATTAAAAATCATGATCTCCTCATTACGAGGATGTTGATTAAGCACGAATTCCAATAGTTGTGCTTGAGACAGTTTTCTTTTTCTCTCAAATTATCATACGCAGTCGCAAGAATTATTTATCCACCAAATGAGCGGAAATGAATGCGTGTATCCACGATTTTTATGGCATTCAAATCCCTCGAAATCCATCCGGCATAGAGAAAACGAAACAGAAGATTGTAAACGTAATCCTCGTGCTCGAAATGGGTGTGACCATTGCCAGCATATTTTATGACATCGAATACGTCTATATATACCTGTCTATATATTTCAGCATGGCTGTAGTCTTGCACCAAACCTCCGTTAGCTTAGCATATAATCTAACAACCGTATGCTAAGAATCCTCCAAGTTTAAAAAACAAAAAAGCTCTATAATTCACTAAGAAATCAATAAGATGCAGCGGTTGCAAAGTGTACGAACATTTCTTATGAACAAATGAAATTATTTGGATTCGTTTCTCATCGAATATCTCAATTTCATAGAGAATAGAGAGACAAAGTTTGCCAAGCCAAAAGATAATTCCTTAGCAGCTGGAAAAAGTGGGAAAAAAAAGAAATAAAAGATGATGCGTGATCAATGAAGAAATCCTTGAATTAAGAGGTTGCACCGATTGTCCCCTCGAACCGTATTTTAATTCGACTATTATTTTGCCGAGAACGCCATCGAATGAGATTAAAGAATGGGGAGAATTCCTCGGCAGGAAAAAAGCGTGGATTGGGCCCACCAGGGTCGTCGCGTGGCTGCGAGCGCGACGTATCTTTCGGGTCTCTTTAGTATATATAATCACGAATGCGCAAAGGCGTTTGGAATCTCCGAAGAAAACGAGAAAGATTGGGAATGAAGGGGGGAACAGTTGCGAAAGAAGTCAGAAAACTCGGATCGCACGTGCTCGCTCGTATCGTTCGACGAAGCCTTGAGTCACAGTGATAACGCAGATTAAAAAAGCAAGAAGATATCGAGAGAGAAGAAATATTGTAAAAAGGAAAAGGGAAGCAAGGCTCGAAGTGATAAAACTAAGAGGAGAGAAGAACAAGTGCAAAAAAATGATGATTAAAAATTCAATATATACGTGGATGAACGTACCGATAGGCATTTATATTTGATGCACTATATATCTGTCGTTATTGCTACCACCGATAATATCAGAAGCTTCCCTCACCGCTCTCGTGCGAGCATGAGAAATATATTAAATCGCAAACATACGCCCTGGCAAAAGATGCAAAACTACCGCTTCGCGGTTGTATACCTTCGACGAGAAAATAAACAAAAGCGAACCAACGGAAGAAAAAGAATGAAGGAAAAGGAGAGGAAACGAGAAGGATGAAAATGAATAAAAAGACGCTAAGTCGACTGTATTAGCGAAGGGAAAATAAGAATCGCGGATCCCTCTCTCTCGTCGATGAGGGGGAGAACTCTTCGCTCGATCGAGAAATCGGGATGCACTTTCCGTGTTCATGAATATGATAATGGGCTAATGGTCGGCTAGTCGTTGTTTAATTACTGGAGCCGCGAGTCCTTCCAACCCCGGCCCACCGCGGGCACTGTCCACTCTTCCCTTTTTCATTTTTGTCTCTTTCTTTCTCTTTCATCCTCTATCTTTTTTCTTTTGTTTTTTGCTTTCGGCATTATTTTCGTTGCAACATTTGCTGATGCATTCTTCAAGATCCGCCCTTCTCGTCTCTTACGTCTTTCCTATTTTACGGCGCTTTCCTGCTTCCCCAACAAATCATAATGCTGCTCGACGATATTCGCATTCCCCCGAGGAACTAACAAGGACAAAAATTCCAACGTAATTCTCTGTCGATTCTTAACTTTCGAGCCCTCGCGCTTCAATATTTCAAACTAATCTCATTTATGCACCAATCTCTGCCTGACTTTGACACGAAGAAAATCTATTGGAACGCCCAATCAAATATGTATCTCGTTGATCAACACTCGCAAGAGAAAGATTTCCACCTGGGCGAGAACTTATCAGCTGCTTGATTACAACTTTACATACGTACACACCGCTCTCGTTCATTTGGATATGCACACTCAACATGAAAATGTACATTCTATGAAACAATTAGTCGACTTAATCTCTGTGAAAGGATATCGCATGCATCGAAAAATGTACGATCCGTTTACCGACACGACTTTTCCTTCGCGATTTTCTTTTTTTTCTCCGAATGAAATTTGTATTTATGATTACTGTGCTTTCCTGCGACTAGAACTATTTTTAGTGCATCCGATAGATTTATTACCTGCTGGATCCTACATTTTTTATGTTTTACTACGCAAAATTTTGCCATGGAATAGAATGGAGTCGAGAGCCACACCGGTTCGAATCAGAACAAACGACATCCGTGGACTTTGTGTTTTTGAACGTTTCGACCTCATATTCGAAACAATTAATTAATGGAATGATTTACATCCAAATTAGAGTTTATTCGAAGCCTAGAAAGCCACACCGCAATGATTTTAAAACGAAATTCTTCCTACTACGATGGTCGAGAAGGCTACGATCGCGCTTAGAATTTGTTTGGATCAGTATTTGTGACGGTAATCCGGAAAAGCAATTGCAGTCTGAAACGTTAATAAGTGATAATTACTTTTCGTTCATATCTCGACGTAAAATCGCTGTTTTCTTATTATCATGCAACTTCGTTTCGAGGCTACGAATAAATTGAATCCTTGATTTTGAAGTATTTACCATTGAATCTTCAACGGAATTATAAAGTCATAAAATATTTAATTGATTTAATCAGTGCATTTGGTGCTAAATGCGCAAAATGCGGTCGAAGCGTCAGCGCCGGTGATTGGGTGAGACGTGCGAGGGAAAGGGTCTACCACTTGGCATGTTTCGCCTGCGACGCCTGCTCGAGACAACTGTCAACGGGTGAACAGTTCGCCCTGCTCGACGCTCGATTGCTATGCAAGGCTCACTATCTGGACGTCGTCGAGGGAAACAACACCTCGTCCGATGGTGAGATATCACGTTTTCCGGAACGCTGATTAATCGTGCGATATTCGTACGGGAATTTCTAAGTAGCCACGTAACAGACGATCGTAATGTCCATCGGGTTCTCGCACGCTAATTTCGTTCGACCCTACGTTAAACGGTCTCTACAAAAATGTTTGCAATAATAGCAATAATCCTCCATCAAGAATTGCATTCCAATTAGTTTTTTCAATCGGAACAGTACAAGCTCCTACTTGATCCACGCTGAAGCAATGGTCTTTGAAAAAATACATCAAAATGGAGAACATTCTGAGCCTTTGTGAAGTCTGTCAGCGAAAAAAAATTTGCATAAAGATAAACGCAGAACACATTTCTGTGTTAATTACAAAAAATTTGAATTCGTGATATATTCAAAAACGAATTTGACCAATTCAGTTACTACTGAACTCGAGTAGATCATATTTTTGTCATTATTTTCTGCATAATTGTTAAATAAAGTATTTTTATGATTGAATTTGATCGAATAATGTATTTGGGGTTGAGATGGCATAGCAACAAATATTGGAGCCAATTGATTTCGAATCGGAAGTTATAACTGACACATTAGGGAGATCAAATTGAAGTCATTTATTAAAGATCGAAGGTTCTTGTAGTACTGCACTTTAGAGATTTTTTCCTTTCTGGGTGTGCTGGATTTGATTATTAGCAAAGAACTGATGACGATCGATCGATGCTCGGCTCTTTACCCCCAGAAGGTGGCGATTCGGAGAGCGGTCACAAAGGTGGCAACAAGGCTAAAAGAGTAAGGACGACGTTTACCGAGGAACAGTTGTCGGTTCTTCAGGCGAATTTTCAACTGGACAGCAATCCCGATGGTCAGGATCTTGAAAGGATAGCACACGTTACAGGGCTTAGTAAAAGGGTCACTCAAGTTTGGTTTCAAAATTCGAGGGCGAGACAGAAGAAGCATTTGCATACCGGGAAAATGAAGGGACAGCACGGTAATTTTTCATTAAAATTCAATATTTTTCGACTTTTTTAGCTAACGCGTGTTGACCGACGAATAATTTTTCCCGTATTAATTTAGTTCATCAATCGCCGCCGAATTCTTCTGCTTCGCCAGCCGATTTCGGAAGACACATAAACCTCCATCTCACATATTCTTTTCAACACCAACAACAACATCAGCAGGGACAACATCAAACGCAACTCAGTCCTGCAGTCTGTAAAAGTCCAACACCGTCGATGTACCACACTCACGGTAAATTTAACTCTGAATTAATTTTGAAAAAATCACTTTCTCTACTGCTCAGAACTCAGAATTTCAATCAAATCCAATTTTCCTGAATAACTGAATTAAAATCGAGTAATTTTATTTAGTAATTTGCCAAGTTGGATCTAATCGTGTGTTCATGTTGTCGTGGATTACGTTAAATCAATCGCCTCTGCCCGTTATTTTGTAGCAGAATCCAAATAGTTTTTTATTTTCCTGGCTGTGTGGCCGAATGACAATTTATTTCTCTTGTAATCCATTCTGACGTCACACCGTTTGACATAATGATAAATTCGAATGATGTTTAGGGTCCGAGCAATCGATGGACGAGCTGTCCCAAGATTCGGTGATGCTCACGATGTCGAACGAGGTCTGAAAAATGATGAAGCATCGAGTGTTTATAAGCGCCACTATTCGCCTCCGTCTTTTCAATCTCGTCTTGCTGTAAATAACATTTAAATAGTAAATTGTAGTTTAAGCGACATAAGTGAAAAAAGGCATTGATTATTGCTCCCAGGATTCGCCAAACCGGTGATTCGTTACTCGTCTGTAATAAGCACATAAATCACTCGGATGTTATTCGAGTACCAAAGTGTCAGAAAACTTTCTTCTTCTCTCTGGTTCTTTCTCCCTCAACGAGGCTATGTAATTATCAACGGTCGGTCTTGGGTCGCTACGAGAATCAATAATTTGTTTGAATCCCTCTCGAATCGAGATTCCCAGTTCCCCACAAACTTTTCACGAGTTCGCTTTCACGTCAAAAAAACATTCGAAGAAAAAAAAACTGAAATTGACAATTCAAAACGTTTCTAAAACGCCAATTGTTTACCTTTTCGTTACAATATCCTCTGAAAATAAATTGAAAGTTGGGATACAAAAATGTACTCAATGGAGAGAGAAGATATTCTGTAATTTTTTAGCACCGAATTAGTATTCAAATTTCACTCGATCTAATCGGGCGTAAACTCCGGCTAATTAGCTTTTTCGTTTTACATATATTTTTATATATATGTAAAACTGAAATTATTTATAAATAATAGATTGAACTTTCAGAGCATTTGTAGAAAGTTCCCTATTCGAAAATGGTGCGAGGATTTAAAGCAAATGTTGAATGTTCGAGGAATTTTTTTCGATCTAACTATTTTGCTTCGTATTCTGGAAAATATTTTTAAAATTCGCCTATAAAGGCACAATTATTTTTCGACGATGCAATATTAGAGAATCGGCGAACAAAAATTCTTCTTCAAAATGACAATTCCAAAAATCCCCCATTAAAGCTTCTTTCCTGAGAGAAATAAAAAACAGTTGGACTCGTTAAAAATTCCTCAAACATAAAAAATTTACATATATTATATTTCAACGTGTAAATATTGTAAACTAATTAGTTATACAACGGAATTTGAAGGAAAATACAAAGAATAATACACGTACCTTGGGTTGATTGAATGGAAGAAACCTCCTTTGATCCCTGTTGTTCCATTTGCACTGGAGTTTTTAGCGATTACGAAGAAAAGGTTTCGAAATCAATAATTCACCGATTAACAGTAAAAGATCGTTTTGTTTTATTTATAATAATAACAGTACGGTATTCGTCGCCAATATTCACAAGGAAAACATTATTTTCGTATAAACCATTGACATTCACAGACTCATTTCAATAATTCGTCATTGCAATTGTTGTATCAATTTTTGTCACTGGAGGAAAAAATTAAATTAAATTTTTCAATTCATTTTCTCCACGTATTTCGCTTTTTTTCATTCGATACCACCGGGTGTCGTTAATTGTCAATCACATTGACGTCAGTATTGATAAACATTATCAAATAAAATAATAAAGTACCTGAAAATAAATAAAGGTAGGTTCGCGACGATACTTTGAATTAATCTATATTTACAATTCACTCAACGCTTCAATCTCTCTCGGTTCAACTTCGTCTGGTTACCTTTCCTGCACTTACTCGTAAGTACTATTTTTTTAATACTTGTGGAATCATGACGAAGAACTGCCTCGCATCGTCCTCACACGAATCTTTTTGATAACAGGTCTCTGGGGATTTGCATTATGTACACAATAATTGGAGGAACAAAAAAAGAACAAATGACCGATGATCCTCATGAAAAAAGTTTCAAGCTCCTCTACGTTTTCCACGTTTCTCGAATTTTCGACTCGAGTTTTTTCGTTATCCTTCGCATAAGCTCTGGGGCTTATGCACGTAAACGATTTTTGCACACTTTTATTCACGACATTTTCAAGGGTTTCGATCGTTAGTCTCCAATAAGCACAGCTTTCAACCGGGTTTTCCTCCCGCCGCAACTTTTTTTTTCTCGTTTAAATAATTCCGACACTCTTGAATTATGTTCCTTGATGACAAAACTGGGCCTGGAGGTGGTGCGTTGGCGTCGTTGGAGTCATTGGCGTTAGAGGCGTCAACGGCGTCATTGGACTTCCAGGACTCTCACTGCCCGCACTACCCGCACCCTGATAACCACCCAAATACGAACCAACCATGCTCACACCCCCAGGATACAACTGCTCACCCGGATGGTGCTGCAGAGGCGGTGAATGGTGCACTGTGAAGAAAAATGACAGGAAATGGATCGTGAATACAACATTTCTTGTAATCTCATTTGATTTTGGACGAAAACAATACGAGATTGAGAAAATTATATACGCATGAGACATTCCGTGTTAAGGAGCACACTGACTATCATTTTTTTCGTAAAGTAATCAATCCTCCTCTAATTAGCAGACTCGCAAATTGAAATAAAATGACGCTTTTTTCAAAAATCACTGCTTATTGATATTTTTTTGAAAATCATTGAATGTAAAGTGAATAATATTTGAAAAATAGCGCTTGAAAATAGCAAATTAAGTAAAACGATGGGAAGAGACTCACTCTGCGTTTTGATTTTTCCACTGTGTTTCTTCTGCCTGGCTCGGGAGTTTTGAAACCAAACTTGCGTCACGCGTTTACTGAGGCCAGTGACGTGTGCTATCCTCTCGAGATCTTGTCCATCAGGGTTGCTGTCAAGTTGAAAGTTCGCTTGTAAAACTGACAATTGTTCTTCCGTGAACGTCGTCCTGACTCTTTTCGTTTTGCTTCCCTTTCCCCCGTGTTCGGAGTCGCAATCCTCGGACGAGGACGTGTTGTTGCCTTCGACGACATCGAGATAATGAGCTTTGCACAATAATCTCGCATCCAAAAGGGCAAATTGTTCGCCCGTTGATAATTGCCGGGAACAAGCGTCGCACGCGAAACAAGCCAAATGATAAACGCGTTCTCGAGCTCTTCTCACCCAGTCACCGGCGCCCACGCTTCTGCCACATTTTGCACATTTTGCCCCGAATGTTCTGCAACAAAGATTTTCATCGTGACACTCTCAACAAAAAGGCAATTGATAGGAAATTGAATAATCATACAAATTGAAAATGACAGAATCGACGATTTTTTCTCCTCTCAATTTTACATTCTTTATTATTGCCCTCTCAAAATCAACGCCACAATCATTTGCATACTTTATTCAGAAAAATAGCAAACATTTTTATAGCCTGCATAAAAGTGAAAAACAAAAAAATAGATTCTCTCAAATATATGACTGTGAGCGCAAGCAGAAACAGAAACGCCAGTAGACAATGTCCCGGTCGGATTCATTCATGAACTCCGAACACGAGAACGAATCCCGACACGTTGGCTTCATTAACATACTACATTACTACTGGACCAACCGTGTGGCAGGCCGTTAGAATATCGAGAGAATCGTAAGGTTGTGTATGTATAAGCACGGGAAAGAGTAGTTGGCAGAAACGTGAACACTAAAGTATAGAGAACATAGTGTTGCTCGGTCCACAGTGGAAATAACATTGAAGAGAAAAAGTGTGGACAACCTCGAGGCACCTTTCGAGCATGTATTTTTTTCTTTTCTTTTCTTTTCACGGATCCCTATCGCCGTTCGGAAGCAGATCGTTTCTCGGATTATTCTCAACGTCTTCAGTCTCACGGACAAGCTCACTGTATGCAATCTTTCACAGCAAATATACAACCGATTTTTATTCCTGTTGGTTTAAGCAGGGAAACATTTTCGGTAAAAGTTAACCAACATTTTTGACCGTTCAGGAATTTGAGATTTTTTTTGTCTAACACAAGATTTTTAGACCTCGTATTGAATTGACTTTTGCTATAATTGAAGCCTGAAAGATTTTCCCCTCACATTGGCAAATTTTTATCGCCTGACCTTCGTCACGAAACAAACAATTTCTCTGAATAACACTCGTATCCAGATGAACCGGGGAAAACCGTTCGACATAATTGCTAACATTTCTAATGGGCATGAATTTAAATGATTCTGTTTGGGCCACCGACGAATTTCTACCTCGAATTTACACTCCCACCGAGCGCGCAGCGATTAGCGTTTTCTTCGTTGAGGTTTGCATTTTTTTGTCGTATGAGGAATAAAGCTGTTCGGGATGGAATTAAATGATAAATGATTTTCTCGTTTCTCTGCACAACCAGTAGCTTCGACATTAAAATCCCGAAGCTCGATTAAACAGGGAAAACTGCTTTATGAAGCGGTTTATATCGCGAAAAAAGAAGAAAATGAAAGGCGACTGAGGCAAGTACAAACCACTCGAGAACCAATAAGCACGGGAGAAGTATCAGAAGAGCAGAATCGATGCTATCGGGTTTCGATATAACTCTGCTACGCCGGGTGGGTCTACCTCGCGAGTATCGCATGCGGATCAGTGCGACGTCATTGCTGCCCTTGCATCTTCGCATCGATCTTGCTGTGTATATATAGTACATAAAACCGATCGATATACGTTGACTTCCGCCGATAAAAAGAGCGTGGTCCATACGAATAAAGAAGCAAAACTATGAAGAGTAAGCCCAGCTTTCCAATGTTAGAAAAGTCTTAACGTGCATATATGAATCTCGACGATATCGATTATGGTAATCGTTCGTCGAGGAGGACACGCCTAGGAGCCTGGCCCCGGTATACGAAGACACAGGCTCGCGTGTCCTCCGAACCTCAATACTTGCGCTGCAGGATAGAAAATAAAGAGTAAGAATATCAGTCGTTCCTGCACCCTACAACTGGAATACCATCGTGGATTTTGCTGCTGCAAAAGACGACTGGTGCTCATCCGGATCATTCCCTTCATCCTCTAGATATATTCATGCATATTTACAAACACACTGTCGCTCGAAGGTCCCAAAGTTCTGCTGTTACTCGAGTAAGGCTTATTTATTATTTAAAGTACGACAAAATCCTTCCTTGGATCTTGGCGAGTATGTTCGACTATTGAGTAAAATCGGTGCGAACGATCTCCGTGAAAACGTCACGCCACTTGCGGATGTTCAAGACGGTAAACTAAAAATTAAGGACCTGAAAACTGTCTGATGAACTCACTGCGATGTTCGCCATTTTCAAACGATGAGAGTGCTCGAACAGTGATTTCATTCGTAATGTAATTAAGTTGCGACACTAAATGGCGGAGAGATTTCTTCCGATACGGCTGGATCGATGTATTCTGATTCAGGAAATTTTCAGACTAAGCAAAAATCCTTCAATTCGTGAGTATTATCGGGCTGTTTTTGGATCGTTAACGCGCCGTCCACGAACCACACTATTTCTGAATCTTTTGCACTATCTGCACAGCATCTTCGAGATTAGTTGGCACAAGTAGTTAAATCTGGAGGGAAATCTTAAATCCTTTTTGAATTTCAGATTCGACGTCTATGTACCAGTGTTCTAATGCTGTTAGGACAAAAATGGAGTGCTTAGAATGCTATTATCTGCAGAAGTAGATCGAATTACATTCATGTCTGCAGATCCCAGATTGAATTCTCTTCTAATAACACCTCAATGTCTGTTTCACAGTAGCGCGTTGAAAAAAATGCTGAAAGTATTTACCGAAGCTTTTTTCTGCCTCAAAAATCTTTTCCTTCGTAAGATGCTTCGCGTATGCGTCTGTCTGACTTACAGATTTCGTATCTCCAGTATATATATGTATGTGTGTGTTTGTGTAAAATTCGTTTGCATAAATCGTTTGGCGCCACCCTTCAGGCGTTTGCTGCTGCAAGCCTCGTCCCGAGGAGCCGAGCTCTCGTGGCTCCTGATTCAAAGATACGCCTCGGGACGTGTACCCAAAAGGAGGGAGGAAGATATACAAAGATTGGAGAAAAAGATACATCTTGGTTTGTCTCGTTTGATGGGAGCGTAATGAAGATGAGTTAATAGATACAGAGCCAATTATTTTCGAAAATGAATGAACTATAAAAAATAAAGCACAATATATTGTCTCAAGTATAGAGTCTCAATTAGAGATGCAGTAGACGAAAATTGAAGTGGCAAGTACGCTTTTATTCGATTGTCAAAAGATGTTGTGCCCGTACATCGCACTCATTAAAACAAATTAAGCACTCTCAGCGCAAACGCAGCGATGACGAAATATCGATGCTCCCGAACGAGCGCATCGACCCTCGATGTCAACATCGAAACTTCCAGAAGGAAATCTAGGTTATATTCGCACGAGAAGGGGAAAACCCCCAAATCTATAAAATTATCGACTAACCCAAAATTCGGCAGTCTTTGACGAGAATTGTAACGATTGGTCCCGAGGCAATAAAACCTCGAATTTGTAACTTCTTAAATAAACTTATTGTTAACTTGTTGTAAAAGTATCGAGTTGGAGTTCAGCTCTTTTGGCCTAAATCCCTTAAATACTCGTCCTTGATAACTCGTCCCTTCGCGACGGTCTTCGCGGACACAACAAAGATTTGCAAAAAAATCGTCCACTCTCTTGATGAAAATTGTACGAAAACGTTGAAAAAAAAAAGTTTTTTATACACCGTGTGATTTGAAACAGCAGCAAGCTTAAAACTGGGAGATAGAAAATGAAAAGTGGATACAAAGATGGTGTGAGAGTTAGTTGTAGTAATGCATTGAGTATGCACATGCACTCGAAACACGACAGATCGTGTGCAGTGTGGTATATAGTATCGATAAATCTTGAAAGGTAAAAAAATACAAGGGGGAGGCTCGTGGAGTTGAGCTCTTCGAAGATCGCGCCGCGACCAAGCCCGCCCCGCCCTAATTTATTCATTTGTTCTTTCGCCAGTCGAGAATCTCTTTCGGAGGCTTCTCGCCGAGAGCAGAAGCACACCGCGAGGAGCCTCCTCTATAAGTCACTCGAGGATTAAGTCGAACGTGGAGGATCGTCCAGCTGTTAGAGGATCGGTCCTGGCTATTATAGAATACCAGACTCGATTTCGCATTATATGTGTACACATATAAATATATCGACAACGATATTCGTGCGTATCGCTATTGGTTTCGGGGTCGAATGATTCACGGAACGAGTATGAATATCGGCAACGATATTTCAGAGTGTACTTTCCAAATAAATTGCATCGAATTACCCGTAATCGTAAATTTTTTGTACTGCGGTTATCAGTTCATTTGGAACGATGAAAATTCAGTTTAATTCTTGGCTAAAACTATGATAACGATCAAAGTCCAAGACAATATCTTTAAATTTCATTTTTCACACTTTATTGCACGATACAAATTCCATCGGTTTGGAGATCCAACGAGCCGATGATTATGAGCAAAACAGAGAAATTTATAGATTTTTTCACTTTGAAATTTGTCGATATCTGACTCAAGACTCTAATCTGACCGGTCAATTCATTCGGTACACCAGGCAGAGGGAGCACTCCGAACCACTGCACACAAAACGATTGAAATACTCGATAATTATCTTGTTCGACTGTATCATATTTATGAACTGAATTCAGCTCATAACTTGTAGTAGAATATCTCTATAGATAATAGCAAGATAAAACGATTGAATTTCACTAAGATTTAGCTCGTTTATTTCACGTCCTTTATAACTAATGTTAGCACAATAACTGGGCCTTGTAAGAGCAGATTCGATAGAAAGATTTTCGGAATTATGTTATTTTATTGATTCTCTTGTTTTGTGACGAAAAGGGGGGATTGTTTTTCTCGACTTTACGATCTTTCTATCAGCCTTGATATCAAGTGAATGGAAAAGTGCACAGATAAATAAATGCTCACGAGGGGGGGTCATACGCAGAGACCACGAGGGAATAATATCACAGCTGCGGTGAAGGTCCGTGTATACGATCCCTTATTACGAGGCAAATTCCTTGGGTTTGCCCGGCTCATACCCAGCATCACTGACACTCGTGCACACTCTTGGATTTCATTTTTTTCCATCTCGTTTTGTCTCTCGTGACTCGGCACCCACGTATATATCGACGTGCAACATGACGTATCCGTACAATAAATCGACCCGCATGTGCACTCTTACAGACAGTGCACGTTACGTGCAAAGAGTAAAGCAATCAGAACTTCTTACGTGAAATCAAGTCCACGGTGAATCGCTTTGATAACGTTTTTACAAAATCTACAACAGTTTTTTCGAACATTGTACACGGAGAAAACCGATTCGTTTTATGTATAGTGAGGGTTATATTATTTTTCAAGAATTTTCAAAGTATTTAGCCACCGATTACAAACAGCATAGTATTTTTTGAATTTTACTATTTTTCGTCCCTTCTATTCTAAACAGCTTTATGTGCATAGCAAAAAGTGATGCACGTGAATACTATATTTCGTTTTGTTTTCGAGTGTTATTCATCGTGTCAGATTAGCACTTACTGATAAGTGGAAATTTATTGTAAATCACAAATTTTCACTGTCTGCATAATAAATTCTACCAGACATACACGAATAAAGGACCAAAGTGATATTTTACCATACATATAATATTTTTCTCAGTATGCCCGAGCATACTTTACGATATAAACATTTAAAGTGACTGAAAACATTGTTTACTATATGAAAAAGAGTCTCGAGTCTTTTGAATATATAAAAGGTCTTTTTACTATGGTGGATAGAACAATTCTTACTCTTGCTCTTCGAATTAATGCTTAAATCCAGAATGTATATACTGTCCACGAGATACTATATTGCTAGTACTTTCTTCTAGAATTTTTGGCCTCGTTTTCTCTGTGTAGTCGATTAAAAAAGTGAAGTCATTGTACGTCGAAGCTTTGCGGAGACTCGAGACCCAAGTGATGCGTAGGCAAGTCAAGTTTTATCGGAATTCATTCATATATTGTGAGAAAATTTCGAAGACTTTTCATTAAAACGATAATAACAATGTCGTCATAACGACGATTTCCGGTAACGTTTTCTCAAAAATCCCCAGAACATTTTCGAGTTTGCGGGGTCATTTTTTCGCAAGTCATGCAGCTTCGGAGCTGGATCTTTTTCTCTAATCCTCTTGTTTGATTCGGGAATCTTAGGAGAGAGAAAAATCGATAGAATCTTAAAGAAAACCTCGCGGCATGCGTCAGCCTCTATGTGTATGAATATCGTTCAAAAGCTTTCACGTGATACTATTTCACAATGAGAATAAGATAAATCCTGTACTGCATATGCTCGACAAATGAGTGCTAAATTTTCAAAACGCTTTTAGACCGAGTTTTTTGACCGATTTTATTGCACTACGTCTCATTTTGTTCCTTAATTAATCCTCTACGAATGCACGATGCAGTTTTTTCTTAAACTTAATCGTTTCGCTGTTGCAGCTAATTGTTGATCAAGCGAACAAATTTTTTTACTTATAATTTCTGAAGGAATAAATTTAAGAAAAAATCTACGTGGCGAATAAAATGAGACGTGGTGAAATAAAATCGGTTAAAAAATACAGATAATTATTTGCAAAATACCTGTGAAAATCGTGGAATTTTGCATTTATCAGTTAATAGTTTTGCAAGGCTATCATTTTTCATATTCTTACACGTTAATAAAATATGCTGTAATACAAATCCACTAACAATACGTTTAAGAGCTACCTTAAAAGATAAATAAAATAACGACTAAATATACCAAAACCGAATCAACCAAAAATATCGATCAGTTAAAACGGAAGCATTCGACAAGTTTTCTCATTTAAAAAATTCATTAATGGAGTAAACGATGAATTTTTCAATGAGAACTTTGAATTATCATTTCACACTAAAAAAGCAATAACTTGGCAAATAATTTGATACGGTGAAGAATGAGTTTGAATTGTGATTGTTTGCTCCTTTGAATTGAGTGATTTCTTCATCCACATCTGACAAGCATCCAAAGAGGATTGTCCTCTGCTTCGGTCCGACATATGAATCAACATTTTTTATTTCCTATCGAGATTTTCGAGCTTTTTCGCTATTTTGTAAGCAGCGGATGGAGATGCGGTAGCAAAAACTCGTGGTACAAAATCCGAGGAAGGATCAGGTAGCCAGAAGTAGGACGGATATCAGTTAAGGCACTGTCACGCGTTACGCGGACCTGCTCGAAACCTTGAAAAGTCGAACAAATGATTTCTCCAAGCAGTAAGTCGTACCGGAGTCCCTTCAAAGATGAAAAGGAAGAAGCCAAACAAAAATCCGTCGCCCCCTACCGCGCAGTAGCTCCAAAACGTCTTTTTAAGCGCTTTAGACATTTTGTTGAACACTGCGTCGTAGCAGGGTCTGTTGCATTCAACGATACTCCACTTCGCGTCAAATGGTGTTTTGAACGCGGGACTTTTCTCTGTGGGGTGCCGACGGATCCCGAAAGTGGATTAATTCCTCCGTCGATCATCGCCCACTCGGAAATAACATGAAAAAACGTGGAACTTTCGATAATGCGGAGCATTCAAGCATCCTGGACAACAAATAGAAATTCCAATTTTTTAAAAAAATGACATTTCAAATAATAAAATTACGAAATGAAATCTTGAATATAAAATTATTCTCCGGACACCGATTCCACATTTTCATCACGTCCAAACTCGTCGATCCACGATGACTTAGAAATAGGAACAAAAAAATTTTATTAAACTGTTAAAAACTTACAAAGCATAGTCGTGCCTGCAATAGAGTCTCATGCCCCTGAGGAAACACGAATGTTGGTCGTGAAGTGGTCGAGAGCACGCACAACATTTGAGACAACCCGAGTGCCAACTTCGTCCACCGACGCACAAAACCGTTCGTTCGCGTATGCTCTCTCCGCAGCCCCCGCAATCCATTTCCATTCCATCATTGCTCTGGTCACTGTGGCCGCTGCTTATGCTATTATTATTGTTATTTACGATGATATTCTTTTTGATGCTCGCAATATTATTGTTGTTGTTCGGACAGAGCAAAACGTCGCTCGACTCCGTCTCAGTCTCGATTTCCGTCTGAAACATGACGAAATAAAAAACTGTTGTTAATTTAACCGTTCGCATGAAAATTCAATTCTTATGAATAAATCGCACCACAAGATTGCGAACGAAATCGAAAATCAACACACTACGTTTTTCAATATTTCATCCAATCGAGCTACCAAATACTCCATCGTTATAAAACTTTCAGAAGCTGCTGAGTATGGAGTCATCCAACAATTTTTTAAGGCCTTGATATTCTCAAGGAAACTTCTGGAATACACTCCTCTTCAAGAGTCTCCTTCCTCTTTCTGTCACCTGCTAAAATAGCTGAATGAATGAACGGAATACTTATGAGCGATTACTCCTATCGACCATTTCATTAGTTTTTCAATAGCTTACATAGTGGTGGCACATTCCCCTTCTCTGGAGTGATAACCATCACTGTGGATGTGTACGTGTGCTTAATGGATAGAAACTCAAAAATTCGTATAGAATAGAAGCTTCTTATCAATTTTTACGATTTCACAAGAAGCCCAATGTCAATGGGCACTTGTTGAAACGGCAGAACGACAGGAAATCGGTGTGATCCTCATAAAGAAATTAATATCGAGAATCGATGATAAATTTTGCTCGCGCGCGTGTTTGCAAAAGTCAGCATAAATTTTAATGGTTTATGCTTTATCGACGCTCTTCTTTATCGCTTCTTACGTACTTCGGTGATTTGAGAGAAGGCAAACATCGTTTTTTCTTCCAAACAGCCACTTTGACGTTCCATGAAAAACGCTCAATAATTTCTAAGTCATAACGGCTCGGGCTGTCCTAATATGTACTCCAGCAAATTAATATGTTTCGCGTACATTCAATGTTATCATGGAAACGGAGTTGAGGTTAATTTCAATGGGCCTCCTAAAGTATTAGAATTAATGGCGATGAGAGTACGCTCGCTACGTATGACGCTGAAGTTTGCAACGTTGGAGTCCAACGAAATGATCTAAAAAAACTCTCAAATAATTCCAGTAAATCTCCAATTTTACTTCCCGCCGAATCTGCAATCGTAGTTTTTCAACGTACGCCAATGATTTGTGAAATAAATAATTGGTGAATTGCAAATCTTTTTTTTGTTCATTTCGTTGGACTCTACGACGCAAACTTCAGCGTCGTCGCTTTGCAGCTTTGGCAGTCCCCGAGGTCAAACGCACCTTCGAGGAGCGGCGATTACTGGGATTGGCGAACACTTAGCTTTACACTAACTCCCATTTTGACAAACAATTTCTTTGAGTTATTTAATTATTTAAACAACTCGAATTTAGTCAAATCCGTGTCAACTCGCACTCGCTTCTTCACAGTTTCTTTGGCCCAGCGTTACAAAATGAATCACCAGAACATCGGAAGTTATCACTTTTAAGAACTCTGGAAAAACTGCCGTACGATTAACACCCTCCTCGGAAGATCATTGAATCGATGATTTTATGAATTGACGAAAAATTATTGAACGCCGGAATGCAGAAGTTGCACGAACAGGAGCCATTCTCCTGAACAACGTCATAGCACAAATTTTCGATCATATCGTGAATGAAATCGCAGATTTTGTCAATCGAAAATGAAATAATGCTATAAAACTCGGCAATGATCGACCTTCGAAATAACATCATTCCTAATCAGTGGCAGGTGAAGGCGAACGACACCATTTTTCATTTTTTTCCTCTTCTCAACGATTTTCTGCCCTCGCACATATTTTTGGATTCACTGGAACATTCGTTATGAGGAGTCAAGACAGAGAATAATCGCGAGAAGAGAAATGTGTCGGGGTCACTGAACGGTAGAAAGATTTTTATTTACGATCGATAGAAACGTGAAGCACTGGAAACATTCTATCCAGATTTTTTCTTCCTTAGGGAGTGTATCGAAACGCGAAATAAGATCTCCAAACTTCTGAAAATCCGTAGTATTGAAGGTCATTGATTTTATTAGGTTGAATGACGATCAATGAAAAATTGAAAATGAGCATTAAACAACGAATGAGTCGAAATTTCGTTCTACTCAAAAGCAACGATTCGTTATAAATTTAACATTTTGTGGAACGTATTGAATATTGAGTTCATGTTTTTTTTTAAACCAATGAAAAAATGAATCAAAATTTGAATGACAATAATTGAATAAGAAAACATTTTAAATATTGAAAAACAAGAAAACTTTGATTAATTAGACATTCCTGATCGGTCGTAAATGAAATATTTTGGAGTAAGTTCTATCGAAGATAATGTGCTCTGTAAAAAATTGTCGGACTTCGCGTAACATACAGATCGAGAAATCATAAATTCGATCGAAACACTTGATCTTCATGGTTTTTATGTAACGTGTAAACAGTACGACGTGTTTCGTATTTTAAATTACACCTGCGCACGCATTAGTCTTCGAACCTTCAAAAAGTGTGCAAATAACCAGCGCACGATTTTTTCTGGAGACCACAGCTGGGCGAAAATATCATCGCGATAACGAAAATGACGATAAAGTTTCAAGGATGACGTCTAATAAAGACGAATAGCGAATTTTACAAATTCGAATGAAATCTTTGACACATTTAAAATCTAATGATCGAAGACTGATAACACGTAGAAAAATATTTCAAATACATACATTCTCCTCATTTCAAACGATTCTCCTTTTAAGTCTGAATCGATAAAAAAAGTACTCATTGAATCGTTTCATTTGTAAAATTGATTACATATTGTTCTCCCATCAATGAAATATTTTCAAACTTTTCATTCACTTCTTGAAATCGTATTTCCGTCTCACCAACGGTTTTAGGCACCAGCCAATTGCAAAGGAGCCATCGAAATGGAAAATAATTTCAACGGTATTATCTAAAGAAACAAAAGTATTTTATGTTTGATAAAAAAGTGTATGAACTGGCAAGCCAGCGTCGACGTGACGCAACAAACTCAAAAACAAATGATTTTGACCGGGCCAGTGGGCTGAATCTTGTCGGATCCAATCAACGCGTCTAATAAGAGCTAGTAATTACAGTAAACCGCTTAATCCTCGCAAGTGTTGGGCCGAAAATGTGAACGAATAGGGAAGATGAGAAAGAGGCACGTGGGATATCGAAGAGCAAAGGAGACTGCTGAGAAAAACGATATTCGTGGATGAGCGAGCTCTGACAGGGTGAAAAATAACGTTAGCGAGGAAGGGTCAAACGATCTCGTGCGCGCGAAGACTACCGGTCACCTTAGTTAAAGAACTTTTGCTCGTCTCGTTTCCCACATCCCATCAGATGGATCACAGCCCAGCAGCTGGAAGATGCATATGATAATATTTTCTTCCTGTCAGCGTCTCCTTTGTGATTCGTTTATTTTGCTTCGAAAGCGAGCGGCCCAACTAATCACCGTTGAAAATATTTGAGCAGAGAATCGCCTGCGTTGATTAAATCCAGGACTGAGTTATCTCCTATGCTGCGGATTCGTTGTAAAAGAATTGGACTTCGGAGCGCTCGTTTTAGACGAGATTTATGACTCGATATCCTGTCCAATCCGTCGGTAAAGATTCCAATTGCTTACTCATCAAGGGGTCAAAAAGAAGTCATTCAGAAAAATCGGATCCTCCTGCAGTTTTTTCGACGAAGTTCGCACTCCCCGTAACTACGCTCGGAAAAGACTCACCTTCATTTTGAATATCCACAAAGTATGATCAGCGACCTGTCACGATAAATATTTCATGATCCATATCCTCTTCCCGACGTTTCTCGAAACAGCCACAAACCAGTTATCCAAACACCAGAAAAACACACGTGCGCAGTGAAACAGTACAAAGTATTTGAGTTTTTAAAAATCCTCGGAACGTCACACCGATCGTCACACCCGTGTCTGATTAAATCTCGAATCCAGATCCCCGTCCAGACGTACTTTGGTGAAATATTCAAATATTTAATAACGACTTTATCGATACTCGACGAACGATTCCTCAAATCTTCGAGTTGTTGATCCCCATACATAAAATCACGACAACAAATAAACGTGTAAGCTCTTCGGAGCGACAGAGAGCAATATGCCGTCCGGTTCGTGGCCCGGATGAGACTGGAGACGACGATTCTTGCCCCTACCACGAGCCCACGTTCCAAGTCTTCTCTCTGTCTTTCTCACACTCAAAGTCTTTTGACATTCAGTCCCCGAGACTGGCGGCTGGCGCGAATCACCCGCGCACTCTACGAGCATACAGCGGGCAATTTTCCTCTCGCGGAGATCCAAACTTTCTGTTTTAGGGGGTGGGGGAGAGGGGAGTGGGCAAGTACCCCTTTGAGCGTAGTGCCTCGATCGCCCCTGACGTTTTTGGTGTGGCTACTCGAAGGGATGGGGACTCGGAGGCTGGACCGAAAAAATCCATCGGGGATGAGGATCCTCCGTCGGCCCATCCCCTCCAGCTTGAGGGGAAAGGGATTCCATCGGCGAATGTCAAGAACCGAGAAAGGCCTGATGCTCGGTCGCTCGAGCACGAAACAACCGGACTTACGACCTTCTTTCTAGAGATCATTTTATACTTTGATCTTTGCAGCTGTACGCGTGCAGCCTGTATGTGCGGATAAACTTATTTACGTGTGTGCCAATATGTACAGAGCTGTAAGTTTCTTCGCTCCTGTAACCGAAGCTGCAGACTTAGGGGGATCAAGTAACCCGAGAAGGCTCCGCCTCTGGTTCACGCCCCGATCACAAATCCCACCTTCGTTTTACGAGCCTAGATTCTCGTTTGTGTGGGTTCAGAAGCCTTCAGCGCGTCGCAGAATAATTTTTCTGTGTCGGTGTTTTCGTTCAGCCTGGGCATCAAGTGTATTTTCGAGGTATATAAAAACTTGCGGAATCCGCGTTTTTTCGTTATCCCCAAATCAACATTTTCAACGCTACATATTAGTAGCGTTAAATCAGTTTATGTACGCAGGTATTTTTCGACGGGGAAGAAAATTTAATTATCATTCGCGTGAAGGGGAAAATTATTTACAACGAGAATAATCGAGAATTCGCAAATTCGTACGAGAGGAAACTCGCTTTACCGTATTTTTTTCTCATAAAACAGAAAATCTCCGAATTCTTTGCTAAGGGAACCACTAAAAATTCGACGAGCATTGAGCCGATTTGTGCCAAAATCAAAATACGCAAAGAACGTGCAATTTGGGCTATGCAACATTAACTTTTCAAACTTTTCAACAATTAATGAGAATCGTCTCGTACGATAAATAAATCCCATTGACAACGCTATCGTAATCCCAGTTAATCGATAAAGTTAGCAGGAATGACGAGACAATCGCGACACTGTGTATTCGAAGCAGCTCGATCGATGTATTTTCGTTTCAAATTAATTTCGATTAGATTGCGTTTAGCACCTTGATTTAAAGAGCTCGAATGAGACAGGGAACGTGCCATGGTGACGATGAAAAAAATAAAATAAAATAAAATAAGGAAAAGAATAAAAAACAGATAAAAAAGGAGGGAAAAAAGTCGAATCGTTGCGAGAACGAGATAGAGTGAGGTAAGAAACATAGAAACGGGATGAGGGATCGAACGAGGGTCCACAATGGAAAGGCTTAGCGTTTCGTTGAAAGAGATGATTGATTATCGTTTTCGTGTACACATTTTTATATATGTACATATACAAACTCTTTCGCGATACTCGAATCGTTGTCATACACTATAGTACTCGATTATAATATATCGAAGCTTATAAATATCAAATATATATATTTATTCTGAATGTCCCGACGAAATGAGCGTACGAAAAAAAAAGTGGCGAGTGGCGAACAATATTTAACGCCTCATACAAGTTTTTTTTAATAACGAGGAGATTTATATTTTGCGAATAGCAAAATTTTTATTTCCGAATACACGAAACTAAATATTTTATACTTTTTGGCATCCGATGGGGAATTTCGATTTCAAATTACATTTCGTGGTCGCACACTAATTCACCTTATTTTTCAAATAAATCTTTTGTTATTTTGATCCATTAAAATTTGACATTTTCTTCCGACCTCCTACGAACATCTCGATGAAAAGGCACACGAAGGACGAACGATAAAAGTACGAACAAATCAGGGATGCAAACATTTCCAACATGCGTGCCCGTGTCCATTGAAATTGGCCGGTCGATCTACCGACCGCGACACTTCACGACTGTTTTATAAACCGTATGAGCGCAAAGTGTTTAGACAAAATTTATTGACTTCCCCGACGAGACTGTCATGAACATTTGGAGCCTCTGGATGCACCGACGCAACGACGGACCCGCAGAGAATGATCCCCCTCCGATGAGCGTGTAAATGCCATTGTCCTGTAAACCAAGCCAGGTCAGGGGCACAATGGACCAAGAATTTTAACGACAAAATATCAAGAGGAATAAGAAAGCCAGGGAAAAAGGTGTTCGGGGAAAGGAAAAAAAGATTGGAATACTCTGCGGTGCGGTGGAGAGGAAAACCGAATGGAAAGGAGCGTGACCACGCGCTCTCGGACACAGATCCACCCACCCCTTTTCAGACAAGCAAACCAATACGAAAAACTTCATATCAGGTGCAGACGTTTACCTGCCTGCGTTGTACATCATTCGGCCCTTTCTATTCGGATGATTTTTCGGACCGGCTCGATATTTTTTCTCTCATTCTCTCTCACACTCGTATATAATGTGTTTAGATACCGAATATACGATTCGAGGGCCAGGAACAAGTTGAAACACCTGTTTGTACATTTCTCCTACTTGCCGACACACATAAATCATTTTGGGAATGGACCAACGCCTTTTATCACATACGATCATTTCTCGATCGCCCTCTCGCCCCTTTTTCCTCGGCTCTATATGCTTAGGACAAAACTTGAAAACGACCGTTTGCAGGAGTCGGTTGGATCCGGCTGGGAATTCCGACACGTCGCTTCATAATAATCCAGTAAGTAATTTCAATCTGCACCAAAATAGTACTTTATCAATCTCGATGCCTTCGAACGACTATGATAACGAATAATGGGAATCGGAAACCTATAATTGAGACCCTCCGCCATGGAACAGAAAAATTTCTGTCTACTCGGAGAACAGAGAATCCGAAGATACTCCAAAAATTGGAAACCAATCCGCCATTTAGCAACTCCCGGAAATAATTTTCAATATCCATTGAATAAATGTCATTTTTATTGCGCACGCATTCACACACATCTCGATAACGAATCCCTCAGCATTTCCAATCATAAGAACAATGAAATAATGGAACCGTGTAAATAGCAGAGGCGCGAAGTTTGCTGAATGCGTCTATACGGAGAGTTTAATGTCGATGTGTATTCGTTGGTGGAGTCATCCTGTGACATGGCATTTATATATTATCAGCATGGATATTACGTACGAATATGCGCGCATATAATACCGCGATAGAGATGCATCGCGCGGTATTACTCGTACGTACGACTCTGTATCGCGGTTCTCACAGTGTCAGAGTTGCATGTCATATCCGCGATTACGATTGATGAAGAAAATAAACGAAAAACTCAGTGTGAAATTTTGTGATGTTAATTTATTCGTAATATTGGCAGGTGCCACTCGAGTGATGTTAAAATAACGATAATTGCAGTTTAATTATCGACGGGATGACGACAATATAGTTTTCGGAAAACTCGGTTCATCGTTGAAAAGTACTCGTTTGCGAAAATCCATTTTTTAAAGGAAGTTCGTCTGGTGATCGAATTAACAAAGGGATTTCGATTAAAAAATTCTAATACGCAGTAATGAATAATAAAAAAATGTCCTGCCAAAATTTCAAAGCCCGAGGATACTTTGTTCGTGAGAAAAAAATTCAAACGGATTCTCCAAATGGACACGGTCTCTTACGGGTTTCAGTATGAAATTTGCAGCCACTGCGACAAACAGTTATTGCAGAAACTGCTATAAGTGATAGAAAAATATCTGAAGAATATGTTCACAGCTTCGTAAAATCTATTCGATACTTATAAAGGTCGCAATTAGTGATTTTTTTCTCGAAAAATTGTGATTAGTCGGAGGTTAACCCGTAAATGTCACTTTCACGATGGGAACGTTGCAACGGCGCGCTTTTTGAAAGCGGGGACTACGTTTTCCGATCCACGCAGATCACACTAGGGACTTGCAATAAAATATGAAGGACGGGTGAGAAAATATTGATGTAATTGAGAAAAACTTGTTTTTCTTTTTTATACGTTTCTGCCATGTTTTAACAATGCGTCACAAGTTTGAACACTGATTACGACATGAAGTACAGACAGTACAGGTTACGAGGTCGCGGAGTTGCCAAACTCACTGGACCGACTATAATTGAAAAGAAAAATATGAATAGAAAGGAAAGTGCGTTTACGTAATTGCCGCGGCGTGCGTTATTACTGCGATTAAAACAACTGTTTTTTCGAGAATTTCTCGGGGAAAAAATCATTGTTCAATAAAGATTCTCCAGTTGGATTTTGTGAAAAAATAATTCTCACATAAATTTGTCCACTTTTGAAATGAGAATATATAGATGCATAAAATTTGACTGAGCATTTGATTGCTCGTCGTGGCATAAACTTTAGAGGTTCCATTGGGTCTCGAGAAATCTCTTACTCTTTCTCCCTTAAGAAGGATGCGCTCTCTTTCTTCCGGCGTGTTCGCTCGGTACAAACCGCAAAAAAATGCTCTAAACTTTCCCCAAGTTTCGCTGCATCTCATAGCGCCACAGGGAGTTGGAGCAAACTCGTGGGGTGTCGCTCGCTTCGAGCTTACTCCACTACGCTTCTTTCCCTTTGAGTCGAAAAAACTCTCGCGTTTTACAAATTCGTGTAAATCCGAGCCCTTGCTCTTCTGCATTTCGTTGTGTATTTCCCTTCTCGTGCTCTCGTTTTAAGGACCTTTGTTCCTTTCGCTTTCTCTCTCCTCGCTCCTTCTTCAGACTCTCGAAAGTCCAAAATTTTCAGGCATATCTGCTCTTCCCAAGATTTCTCAAGTAACAACACGTTTTTCATCCTTTTTACACACATTTTTTTCATTGTTTGTGTCGTTATAAAAGTGTGAGGTTTGTCGGTCCATCGGGCATTTTTTAGTCTCGTGATGCGACACCTTCTGACAATGATCCCCTTGATTGGGAGCATTGATTCTTTTTTCTACTCGATCAGACGAGCTCGCAGCTTCCGCAAACGAGAAATCCAAACCTCCGGACCGTTGGAATCGATACAATGAAAAAAAAAAACATCTAAATGGCCCCACGAAATAGAATTCCCTGGAGCAAAAAACATCGGGAAAGGCTAGAAAAGTGTCTATTCTTCAGGAATACACGTTGCAAAATGACTTTGTGTAAACAGACAATCCGTTAAATCGATGCTAACCCGACTGAGACGTTACTAAAAAAAATTCCAAGTGACATCTGTAACATTTTTTTACCAATTTTCATCTTAGCCTGTAATTTATTTTCTACTGCAAGCAGGTGTTACCAGGTGAAAAACACAAAAATCATCCCCCGAATGGATTAACATTTTTTTCAGTTGCTTGTAACGTGAAACTAAAAAACGACGATGCCTTTTTTGTTGCTTCTCGATATTTCTTTTTTTTTCTCTTCTTTTTTTAAAAAATTTTTTTTATTAATCGCGTGTCTGCACAAAAGATAAAATGAAAGTACTCCGTGAATGTTTTGTTACTGGTGATCACAGCAGCAAAACCCATTGCTATTCCTATCGCTGGTGTTGTCGCTTCTGCTCTTGACCATTAGTAACGCTTACCCCGGTATAATGCGAGGAAAAATTGCGGTCGAGTTATTCCTGTGGTGGAGCCTCCACGGAGATGAAGGGACAAAAGTGTAGGCACAAGGGAAAGAAGCCTCTCGCTTATGCATGCGGATATATAAATATGTACAAGATATAGACACACCTTGAAATGCGTGGGGGACGCTCTCTTCGAATTCAAGTTTCACAATTTCACGTTGACTCAATAATTCCTTCGTCTCCGTAGAAAATCACGAAATAATCAAAATTTATTTTCATCTCTAAAGCTTCGATCGATAATCGAACTGAACGATAGTGCTATTCTTTCCATTGATTTTTAAGGTAGATCATGCCCGAAAAATCGCATTTCGTTGGGTATCTAAATCGGACCGATTTTTGCACCCCAATTAAGGATATAATCACTTTAAATCAATGTCAGAGTTATTGATTCGACATCGTAAATGCATTTTTTCAACTTATCTTTTGGCAAATGAAATTAGAAGCTATTGATTAATCGGGGATCCACTGAAACCGAAATTTCATTCGTTCCTAGCTAAAATACTATTAGTTTTTATGTAAGCTTGCATTATAAAGCTCAAAGGGAAAACATCACAGAAAATGGATCAAGAAAAAAGTATTAATAAAAATGCTATGATAGGAACGGGCCACGCCGAGAAGACACAAAATGCCGAAGTAAGCAAATGTGAGGTTACAATCTTTATTGCTAGTAAGACAATCGTCTCGAATTTTTTCCCAAACCTTCATTATATACCTCATTGTTATCGTGTACTTTTTCATAAACTTCGTAAGAAGCGTTCATTCGTTATATGAAAAGATAAACGATTTTTTAAGCCCAGTCCCCATAACCCTGTGTAATTTTCTTCATATTTAAACACGTTTATCTCAATGACAACTTTAAAATTTGATACGCGTGTGAGTCAACTACCCATTTAAACTCTGTGTAAATTTCAAGACTTTCTTAAGAAAATCGTCTCATGTATGAGCCACCTTAAATTATTAAACACGATAAAATTGAATAAAAAGAGTCACGTCGTCGTGCACTTTTGATCCATTTGGTCACCAACGGTCATCGGTGATAAAGGGTTTGAGTGAAGTTAGTAAACTAACTTTTTCTTTGTGAAAATATCAAGTTGGTCATCGAAATTCTCGAAAAAAGACAGATATTTGATAATTTTTTGAGAAAGAAATATTGAATTAGAATTTCGAAAATAACTCGAGCGATAAAAATTCAATAATACGACTTTATACGTCGTAATATTCTGACGAAACCTCTTGACTCTTAAATTATGCGAATAAATTAGTAAGGCAGGTGGTTGATGACTAAGCAGGAATGGGGGGAAAAAAATTGACGAAAACAACAGGAATGTTTTTGGTGAATCGATAATAAAGCAACTTTTTACTTCTTACACTGAACAATTCAAACCCTGTTTTTTAAAGTATGCCACCAAAAAAAAATGAATCTGGAATCAAGGTGAAACTTTTGCACAAGATTTTAGAAGTATTTCGAAGAGAATTTATAAATAAAATTTGAAAGTTTCCCAACGCATGAAAATTACACTGAAACCATAGGAAAATTCAGATCCAACAAAATCACTGTTTTCACGTTCAATCTCCTGAAAATCGTACATTTTTTACGGCAAATTACTAACGTGGGTGTTGAAATAAAAGAGTCTACAATGCGATTCGTCGTTTGAAAAATGATCGAACGAGTCATTCCGTCACTGGTGAGTATACTCCGAAACACAGAGCGAGAGATACCGCGAAAAACACAATTTCAAACACGGTCTGAACAGTCCATCGAAAAAAGACTGTACACATAAGATTTTTTTATTCGAGCACGAAGCGTCGTGTATGCGGGATTAATAATTCACGCAGCTGAGCGTTAAAAAAGATATTTTGGAGCTCACTTGTGGAGCAGAAGTCTCGGGCGGAGTGTTCCAACGCGCAAGATCTGAAAAGAGTGCGACGGCGTAACATAAGAGAGCTTAGATCTATGCGAGGCGTGGGAAATAAAAATTTTCTTTAACTTCCAACTTGCGGAGTCACCGGGCACGTTTACTCTGCGCGAGATCGGCATTTCGTCGAGAGGTTTCCCGCAAGAAGATCGCTTCAAAGGCATCCTTTTTTATTGTAACAAATTTGAAAGTAAAAAAGATCGTATAAAGACGAACATTACTGTATGAATGGGTTTTACGTAGATCGTGAGTGCGAACACACACGGAATATTTCACACGTGAACGAATTTTCACAGTGACGTTTTTCAGTCGAATCTTCTCCAACCCCGCATCTCCCACTTCGTGAGATCTTTGCTTCGAGGATACGCCAGAGTCAGGTTTCCTCGAGTGCGAGGGGAAAAACGAATTCTTGCATATTCAATGTGCAGCCTATCGAGACTGTCATACCCTTAATAATTAGCATGATAAAAGTATAAGAGTTCATAGCAGACTCAATGAAACTGCAGTTTCGTAAACGGATTCGAAACGCTAGAGAAAATAAAAAGAAACTCCGCTTTTTCCCTCTCATATTCCACGTGTCGACTCGACTTCTCCTTTTTCTGATGCCCCGAAAAAGGCGCTCCCGCGCGCGCTCTCGGCTCCATTGTTCGAAAAATAGGTGAAATAAATAGCTTTCTATTTTATAAAGGAGAATAAAAAAATTGGAAAAAGTGACGTGACATGTCACCTGCGCGATGAAAAAAATACACGTGCGATCACCTGCTGTGTAAAGAAACACGGGAAATCCGGTGAAAACGATTAACTTCTTGGGCAGACAATCCTTTGAATTGTTTCGTTCTTTAATCCCTTGGATAGCTGTCGTTGACAACGCGCGAGTGAAAGAATGAGTCGTTTCTCATTCTGAATATTCATGCTTATGAAAAGAGCGATAAATCGATCAAACAATGTGAGTTTTCGGTGTACAAATACTCAGAAATTAAGCGCATGGTTTAAAAGTACGTAGTAATTGAACGAATGATCAAGATGACGAGATGACAGAGCTGCCAAACGTCTCAGGAGCTTCAAGTTGCCCATTTTCATCATTTTCTCCCATTTCCTCCAATCATCGAAATAGAAGAACTAGTCGAAGTAACCGGTTGAACAGACTCGAATGTTAAGGGGGCTCCTGCTTAAAAAATTCCAAAAAATCGAGTGTTTTCAGCAATGTTTTTGGAAAGACGGAAATAACTTAGCACAGCGAACTTTTCGGTATGGTTTCAAGGATATTTCAAGAGTACAAAAACATTGTTTTAATGTGAGAAATGCTTAATTAGTACATGGTTTATGCACAAGACCTGGTGGCCAAAATTTCTCAGTTGTGTACAATGCGGAGATCGTAATCATTGTCTGAAACGAAAATACCAAATATTTTTTCCATTTTCATATATTTGCCTTCCACGTGAACCTATAAAAACCCGAAAAAATTGTGACATTCTATATTTTTAGCGAATTTAAAAAAAAGGCGTATTTCTAAAGAGCAAGAATATCACTCCATCGTGCTGTAAATATAAAATTTCGCAATTTTTTGAGGTTTTTACAGGTCCGTATGAAACGGAAACATATGAAAATGGAAAAAAAAATTGGTATTTTTGTTGCAGACGGTAATTACGATCTCCACATTGTACACAGCTGAGAGACTTCGACAATCAGACTGTGCGCATAAACCACGTACAAATAAGTATTTCTCACACGAAAAAAATGTTTCTGTACTTTTTAAATACTCTTGAAACTATACCGAAAAGTTCTCAATGCTCAGTCATTTCCGTCCATCCCAAAAAAGTTCCCTAAAACAATCAATTTTTTGACTTTCTAAAGCGAGGCCCCCTCAAAAAACATTCGAAATTCCAAATGAATGAAATATAATTAAATAAACAGTAAAAAAAAAATAAATATTGAAACTACGATGAATCGAGATTGAGAAGATTTTATTGCTCGTCGTATTCTCGCAGGCGTACCGGATACGGATGTTATACCCCAGCGCAGTCCTGTAATTTAGAAATTTCCACTTTGCTCGGAATCTCGGTAACTCCAAATCCATTATATACCTATACAAATATACCTACAAATATCGTCTCGCATCCCGAGCGATTCGTTCGACTGTGCGTTATTTCGTCTGGAGGATATAGATATAGGGATGAGGCTAAGAAGATAGGAGCGCGGAGTTTCTTGCTCTGTGATCTGTTCTCATTGCTCCACGCCGCGAGACGTTTCCTCTCGTCTCATCGCGCGCGTTTCATCCCTCTCTCTTGCGAAGAGTCGGTTCGTTCGACACTCGGGATAGAGATTGAGAGAGGGATGTTGGCACAATGCTGACGTGATTGCAAATCCGCTCGTTATCGTCATAACTCTCGCGCTCGTTCGAAGGGCTCCCCGAGTTTCAAAGTTTCATTGAGGGCTATCCCCGGCAATCGATGAAGAGGGTTAGGAAGAAAAAAACGGCGAAAAAACGAGAGCACGAATCGCGTCGCGTAGTGGTCGTTCGTCCTGGAACACCGATCGCTCATTTATCCCTGGAAAACTTCGACTCCACTTTCGTATATAAAAAAAACGATATTAAAATATCTGTTGACTTCGATATTATCAGACATGACTGAATCAAAAAATCACTAGGCAAAAGTCACGAGGGGGAACAAACAGTGAAACGTTGAGGTCATCAACTCCCCCTGCTCATCGCTCGATACCATTCGAATATCTTTGTCTGCTGTGAGAAAGCATTGAATAGAATCGACGAATGAAAAAGAGAAGGTAAACAGGTGTCCGGCGTTTCAAAGTAACAAGTGACAAGTTTTGATAGCGCATGCCAGAGCGTTCTTTTATTAAAATACATACGAAGAAGCGCGCGCACACACACACACACGCACACACACACATCCATAGGCAATATGCATGGATACAAAAATATAGAAAGATATGAACTGGCAAGTTGTAAGTACATGCATAATCTTGTATGTACAAATAATACGTAGATCTACAAAGTATATAAGGCGAGAAGAGGACAAATAAAATGCCGTCATCGAGCGAGAATGCTGCGATGCGTATTCTTCGACCGTCCACATATTCATATTCACGCATTTGAAGTGTCTACAGTTACACACGAAATGTACGGATGCATCGATACAAAACGCATGGCAGCAGAGAAAGTTTTGAGGCGTCAGCGTTCAGGCTGGAGGGAACAATCGGCGATCTTGTGGATGCCCATAACTCACCGGTAAATAACACCGGTGTAGAAAGCTCGTATTCCCAAAGAGATCTTGTGGGCACCCTGTTTTCATAGGCTCGCTAACAGTCTCATCGAAACTCCACGAGTTTTGTGCGCCCGTGTGTGCGCATTCGTACGATCGTTGTCAGATGAAAGGGCGTGGCATGCACGATTTGGCTATAAAAAAGTAATGTGTCTTATGCCATTTTAGCTCGGGATTCTCCGATCTCTGTCAGAGACTTTCTGCCCGAAGCATTTCATCTCGAGAAACTCCGCGTATCGTCCAAGGGCCAAGATGCAGTTTCCGGGGCATGGCACTTGTCGATTGAGCGATGCTGTCATCATTTTTATAAGTTTTTATGCAAAACTTCTTATCGCTAGACACCTGCGAGTGTTAAATAACGACCTCATGATTACTCGCATGTTTCGTTACTCGCTTTTCCCTAGAAATTACTATCGACCCCCCCCCCCCCTCCACCCCCTCCGCCGCTCCCTTTAATCTGATGTGTGATTGAAAAAAGTTGAATGAATAAGCAGAGTATGGGAGCGCGCCTTTGGAAAAATGTTTCGAAGAAATTCTCGTTTGCTTAAAAAACTATAAAAAAATGTAACTCGAACTCATTTTGTTCCTCATATCGCTCGTTATACGTCCTTGTAATAATAGTGCGTGCTTGATTGCTGGAGCGTTGATTAAAATTACAACCTCTTGTATATTATTAGTAATTACCGTGCTCGCGCTGCAACACAATTAGCCTCTTGAATAATTAGAGCAGCGTATGGATATTATACGTGTCTCTAGTGACGTGTACATGGACAGAGAGAAAGAGAGAGAGAGAGAGAGAGAAGATAGGACCATGGAGAACACACGTACACACGCGCGCAGAAAATCAGGAGCGAATGGGACGAGCAAAAGGGCGAGTCGGATCGTTAAACCATGAGCTGCTATGAGGCGGATTTATTAAGTTCCCTCTATTCGTGCATACGCGCGTGTACACGCGTCCCGTGCACCTGTGGGCTTCATAAAAATGACCTGTTCCCACACATTTCCCGTACCGAAGAGTTTACAGGATATCATTAGTATTAGCGAAATGACAAGAAAGACGGAGAGAGAGAGAGAGAGAGAGAGAAAAGGGGAACGAGAAAGCTGAAGATAGAAGGGAAAAGATGAGGGTGGAGATAGGAGATTCGGGGCAAAAAGATGGACGACAAAAGCGTGCGAAAAAGTAATGGTCCAGGGATTACGGGCTGACGAACGTGAGAGCAATAGACTTCCGTCCAGCAAATATTCGGTCCGCCTCACCCTCAAACTGCGGAATAAAAAGGAAGAAAAAAAATAAATAAAAAAAAAGAACGTTAAAAAAACAAAGAGAGCAAAAAATCAATCACAAGCTTTCATCGCTACATTTTTTTGCTACACAGGTGCACGAACACGTGCAAATACATCCGAGCTCGATATTCAAATGTCGATGAAAGAAACGTCGATAAATCGTGATTGGGAAACGCCAAGCATCAGTTTCGTTTATTCGCAATTTTATTACGCCTATTTATTAGACGGAGAACGATCTGAAAAAAGAAAAACACACACACACACACACACACACACACATCGTGCATTCGAATCGACAATTCGTCGTGCATGGAAACACATTTTTTTGATCGGCCCCAAGTTATCGACTGAATCATGTCAGGTCTACGAACATGTATTGTGGGAAAAGGTGATCAATTATCAATTGAGCATATACGAAAAAACTTAGGATTTACTTATTTTACTAATCTTCATTGGATTCGTAATAAAAGGAAAATAATATTGTCCGTTGATGCTAGAATTCAAGCAGAAATGACGTTTGCCAAATATTTCAAGGACAGAGTTCGAAAGATTAATTCTCGTTAAAACTTGTGATGCAATTATTCGATTTATAGTCACGAAAAATTGTTGCTTTCATTCGTCACAGTTGCGAGAGCAGTGAGACCGATATTTGCCTGAAAACACATTTTCGCCCTGGCATATCAATCGAACATGAAAGAATCGTTATGACTCCGTTGCAATGGATGGCGATCACGCTTCAACAGGCTGCGTGGGATTGCCAAAGTCACTCGATCGTCGAATCGGAAATGAAGGAGATCGGCACCGGGATGCGTATGTTGGTTCAACGCCGAGATTCTCCGCCGAGAGAATAGAGAATGCCGCAGGAATTGATGCCCGATGCACGCATGCACACACAGAGGGGTGAACGGTATTTAAGGATGAACACAGGCCCAGAATCACGCGCACATACTTCTGTAATGTCGTGTAATAAGCGACACGTGGCTTCACCAAGAGCTTCCCCGGTTGAGCTTCCCCAACTCTCCTGGAACATAATCAGAGCACGGCCCAATCGCTTTTCCTTTTTTCTACTGTACGAGATGCACAGAAGCATTGAGACTGCTGCCCCGAGGCTCTCTTCACCCATGCCGAAAATTAGCCATATTTTGACACTCCAGAGACTCTAAATAATAAACGTGCTCACTGAAATACTCATTTCTGTCGGACTGAATCAATACCAATCGAATCAAAGTATATTTTAAAATCAATCGAAATTCAAAGCGCACAGGCGCGGATCGTTCAAATGGACAGGGTTTTCAAAACATGCTGGTCCATCTCGAAAGATGAGCCCAGGTCAACGAGAGGGAGGGAATCTGTTGATTTGACAATTTCACTGAAAACGAAATTTAGTCGAAACTTTAAAATATTTTGTTGAATACGATCAACTTTTGATGTTTGTAACAAAATATTTAATCCATGCAACAAAAGTTTGTATCGTCCGAACGAAATTTTCATTCACCACGAGAAAACTTTGTCCCAGCATTTGAAATTTCGCTACTAGTGCAAAAAAATTTGGCCTATCACGAGAAACAAAATATTTGAACGTTTCGACAGTATATTTCATTTCCAGTGTGCGAGGAATTCCAGATTATTTTGGCCCTGCGTATCTCCGCATTTCGTTAGATCCTAAAAGATGCGCTCAACCTTCGTCGTGCATGGCTTTAAGGTGAGACTTTATTCGGCATTTTATTCAACCATATATAACACTTTACACACAGAAATGCTATAACTGTATGCGGCACTTCATTTGAGCCGATTCGTATGACTATAGCGAGTGAAACTGTGGGCATCATCCCTTTGGAGTCAGACGAACCTCACAATGAACTTGCACCCTACATATGGTGGCGGTGGGCAAAGGACGACGCATAAAGTGTACGTGTGTGATTCGAGCAGGGGCAGCGAGTATTAAACGCTGTAATCCGATTATTTCTTTCGAATCAACGCACACTCGACGTAACGTCGTGCGACCATCACTCCCTCTCTTTTTTCTCCTTTCCACATGCACACACAGGAGGACATAGTCAAACGAGGAACAGTAGCATCGTCCAATGGAGAATGGAGTATATTGAGTCATCGGATTCGAAGACACACGTGCGTGCACCTCCTATTTTTATTCCTCGTCACAGTACGAGTTTTGTCTACTAATTTCATCAAGCTTACGTACGCGAGTTGGACGAGAATTCTGTCGGCTTTTGTGTCTCTATTTACCGGACGTCAAAAGTTTCAAAATTCTCGAATTTTATATTTTAACGTAAAACCACGAAATAATTGCTGTCGAAACAGAACTTGATTGAAACAGTGGCTGAAATTGAGTTTCTAGGGGTCGAAGAATTTCTCATTTGCAGCCAATTCCAATTGGTTTTTTTTTTTTTTGTTGTAGCGAGAGATGAATCTAAAATGTAATTGTTTTATCAAATAAACTCGTTGAAGCTCTTCACAGATTTCGTTTTTTTTCACGATATCGCCATCGATCCCACCTTATTCGAGGAATCCTATGAAAATAAATGAGTTCTCGTGTCCTCTCTTTATTTCGGGCTGCACATAGGCCAAAACGACGCGAGAATCCCTGAAGCGGAGAAACGATTGGAAATAAAAAATAAATAAAAAAACGTTGAATGAAAAAAAAAAAAGGGAGCGAGGAAAAGAGAAGAAAAGGGAGTGAATAATTGCGGGCAGAGGAACATACTCTTATCAAGGCTTGTACAAACCGAACAGTGGCAACGGGAGGACGAAAGGAAGTAAAAAGATACAAGAAATATATACGCACTCGTATGAATACGTATAAACCACGAAGAGTTGCAGACAGCAAGAAATCGAGCATTTCTCTGCTACTGTGGCTGATACGAAGGATGCTCAACGAGAGAAAAACAGAGGAATACGCGGAAGGAAGGAGAGAAAGAGACCGAGATAAACTCCACACAGAAACGCAATCTTGGCGAATTGGTATTTAAAAATATGCGCGACGACAGATGCGGTTTTCATGTCGTGCGCTTTCAGTGCATCCCATAAATATGATAAGGGACTATTGAGAGATATACGAGTCTATAAGGAGCCGTCTCTTCCACCTACCGCGTTCATTCTCATGTGCTACCATTGCTGAGATACGAAACGACTCAACTCGAGACGTTTCGAAAGTCGAGAAATAACTTTTACGACCTTTTATCCCCTTGCATGTCGATGCACCAACGAATGCAATGTGCACTTATTGAAAGATACCCATACCCATTGTGAATGATTGTATTACTTGAAACTTATTATTCATTCTTTATTTATTGTTATTTATTCGGTTTGTAGAGCGAAAATACCGTCAATACTTTCATCGCGAGTTTCGATAATTAACTCAGATGTGTTTTCATCGATTGATCGGTCAACGTCAAAGTCCTTGAACTTCGGTTCAGAAGATTGTCACCGCACGAATGGTGGAAGCTTTTCAAATTTCTTCACATTGATTTTGTCGTATTTATGCGGGAAAGTTGAAAAAAACATTTTAAACATTGGTTTCGAGTCTATTTCCGTGTGTATCAATCGCTTGAAGTTCTCAGATTGGAAAAATCGCACAATGCAAGTCTGCGCACTCTATTGTTTGTCCGAATTTATGCGATTACTCCATTTATTCCGAACGCTCGTCACAGAGCCATTGCAAATAATACATCGCTCGTTAGATTGATAATTAGTGTTGCTATTCGCCGATGTCGGTTATCGATAAATTGTAATTGATATGCAAAATGGTAATGAATTAAATTCGAGGGGATAAATCTGTTTGAGGGCTTAATTACGTCGTAGTTTAGGAAATATATTATTTAAAAAGAGCAGTCTGAAATGTAAGATTTCGAAAAAAGCTTCGAACCAAAAAGTTTTGCGACGAAATTTTCAAATTTGAAAGTACAGAAATGACAGCTCTCAAATCACCGTTCACGATACAAGAAAACGTAAATGAATATAATTTATAATTAATACGAATTAATGAGCCATGGATGATCACAATGAAAAGCTCAGTTTTTGAAGGGCAACACTTTTCGTACAATCTTTATATATATATGAATTTTAAGGAGGAGGATACCTGCTTATAGGAAAAATAAAATGGAGCCCGAGAGACGGGGAAAGAACGAGCGGAATTCGCGGTGGAGGACGCCGTACCGCGGCTTCTGCTTTTGATCGATAAAACCGTCGCGACGCCGCTCTACTTGCTGGGCGTGTCCGCGTCATTCCGCCCCCGCAACTATAAATGTTCTTTCCGCCATATACAAGGAATGTTTGTCGGGGAAATTCTGGCGCATCGTGCGGAAATATGAATTGAACTTTCATGAAGGTTTTTCAAAATCTCGGAAAAATACGTACGCTTGGAGCATTCGGAAAACAATTCTTTTGCTGATCCTGCCTTTTTCGAATATTTCTCCTCCCCCTCTTCGAGATTTTCTTTAATATGCGAAACTCGTATTCGCAAATGCAAGAAAACTACGAGATTTTTGAGCAGGCAGACCGAGTTTTTCGGATAGAAAGGCGCGGGTAAGTGGATTAGGAGGGTTCTGTCGGATGACTAAGTTTTCGAGAGCGAGGCCAGTAGAACTTGTACTGCATAAGACCGAGCAACAGCAGTCCCGAGACCAAATCCAATTTGATCTTAACGTTAACTCGATCCTCGTGCGTACGGTTACACGCTAAATTAACCGGTGTCCTGGCACAAGGACCATTAGAAGTCTGCTACTGAATTCTCTCATTCTCTGAAAAAGGTCCTTGTATATATTGCGAATATTTTTTCCCCGAACATCCTCGACAGTCTACACGACTTCGTCGTCTTTTCTCCTTGTACGAGAATCGTGATTGAGGGGGGTGTTGCCTTAGAAAGTCAAAAAATCGATTGTTTTCGGGAATGATTTTGGGAGAGAGAGAAATAGCTAACTTTTCGGTATGGTTTTATTTAAAAAGTATAAAAACATTCTTTCAATGTGAGAAATACTAATTTGTACATGGTTTATGAGCAGGATCTGATTGCCGAAATTTCTCAGCTATGTAAAATGTGGAGATCGTAATTATTGTGTGAAACGAAAATTCCAAATATTTTTTCTATTTTCATATATTTCCCTTCCATTCGAACCTATAAAAACCCGAAAAAATTGCGAAATTCTATATTTTTAGAGAGTTTGAAAAAAAACGTTTCTAAAAAATAAGAATATAGCTTCAACGTGCTGTACATTTTTTTGGGTTTTTATAGATTTGGGAGGAAAATATATGAAAATTAATAATATTCTTGAAACTATATACCAAAAACGTTCGCTATGCTGAGTTATTTCCGTCCATCTCAAAAACATTCCCGAAAACAATCGACTTTTTTGACTTTTTAAAGCAGGGCCCCCTTAAAATTGAGGCATGGAGTGAGTTTTTTTTGCAAAAAATGCTTGAAACTTGGCAGATTTGGGCATTCAAAAGCATCATAGATTTTTCTGACGAAATTGCGCATGTTTAAAACGAATGTTTTGAGGGGAGCACATATTTTTGAAAGCTCGAGCCATAAAAACGAACGATGGGAACCGACTGCGTTGAACGATGCAGGACTTAAATACGTTCTGAAGTTTTTTTTTCTCCGAATATGATTGATGACCTCCGTTGTAATATTTACGAATAAGAATCCAGCAATGAGTCGGAGGTTTCATAAGAATTTACACACATTTCATTAATAGCTGTGAAGGAGAAAAAATTAATTAGAAACTTACGTAAAATAGGTTGTTTCGTGTCGTACTACGATTAATCCTTCTTTGCGATGCCGAAGTAACGCTCCTGTCCACTCTAATTGAGCGGTTAATTTCCCTAAAAAAAGGACGTTTAACAAATCCTAAGAAGTGTTACGAAAGAAGTGTGAGCGACCACGAGAAGAAAGACGTGCAAGTGGAGCTTGAATAAAAATTGTTGTGTCAGCACGGATGATTGGCCCGGGAGACCGTTCTCGCACATCCATGCGGCACTTCTCGCACTTTTATCTTTTTTTTCATTCCCATTCATTCCTTATTCGTATCGCATCGAATTCACGCTTAAATATTGTTAACGGCGATCGATCGCCTGCCAAAGGTCGCAAAATCTTTATGAAAGAGGGCTAAATCCAAAAATGAAAAATAAAAACAAAAAACGTTTTAATCACCGAAATGTATTTGGTCTTTTTTCGAAGAAAAGCTGTGAAGTATTTTCTGTAAATTCAATCGATCGATCCTCCCTCAAAAAATCCTCGTGCCCACATTGTCAAAGAGATTCAAGCAATCAAATTAGCGAGTGAAAATGAAACTTGAAAATTCATATCCCACGTTCGATGCGGGCGCGCATGACACTTTATTATTCGTTCGCACGCGTTTAATTACTTTTGACGCTTCGAGAGAGTATCTGCCGGAGATCGAAGATCGAGCAAAGGATAATCGTCCTTGCGGCAATTATTTATTCAATGCTATTATTTTTTCATTAATTACTTCCGCAAGGTACACGATTGTCCTTGTCAATATTATTTATTTATCGCTTCACTCGAAGGGAGCGAAGGGAATAAAAAAAATTTCGTCAGAACTTGAAATTTTATTTCCGTCCGCAGCTTCGAGCCGCTGTCCCTTCGCTGATTTTTTAATTCCTTTCATTCTGGTATAAAAATCATGAAAATATGGAAGTTTTCGTATGGCCCCTTAAGCTCATCGAATATTAGCTCGAATAGAGGATTTCATAAATAATAAAATGAGACTATGGGACGGAATAAAATTTAGCGAATTCGATGAGAAGCGAGAAGACGTCGAGTAAAAAAAAAGAATGGGAAAGAGCGAGAAAGCGAAGAGAAAGGAAGGATATACAGAGGGAACGAAACGGGCCGACTTGGCAGTATTCGTAAAATTGGGGGAGAGCAACGAATTCTCGTTGCGTCCCATGGATGGTTTCTCTGTCGTTGTGTGATGCTGCGGGGATCCAAACGGCGTACACCGAGTCCGGTTTATCGAGCTGGAACAACAAGCGGCAATCAGGCATAACTCGATCATTTCATTCTTCTGCCTGCGTGGATCTACTCCCTCAACCCCGCGAGGTTAGCGCCGACTTTTTCTCTATCCTCCCTTGAGCCGTCTCACTCTCACCTTTTCTCTCTCTCTCTCTCTCCAGGACTCTTCTCCCCGCGACAAAAATCCCTCTTCACGATCGACAACGTCTCTAAGCTGATACAAGTACAGAGAAAAAGCTCAACACACCCTGTGCAAAGAAAAGCAGGGAAGCGAAGAATTGAGATGAGAAAGGGACACGTAAATACGAGGAAAAAACGTGAGAGAATTGAGGGTAGAGAGACAAAAATCAAAGAAAAGTATGACACACGGAGACAAACTAAAAGAGAAACAGACCTCGAGAACAAAAAAGACAAACTTACTATTGTGCAAAATCCAAGAGAAATATCTCTCGGTCCAAAGAGAAGTGAAAATTGCAGCGTGCGCTTGCCATTTATTTTTACTCTATTTCCTTTATCTAAAATCAAAGAACAGTCTAAAACAAAAGACCTCGAAGATAAGTGAAATATCGATAAAAAAAGAGGAATTTTCCGCCATTACATTAAAAATATTTGAAACAGAAATTAATCTGCTCCACGTTAGGGACCAACTTCTCATATTTTTTCTTTTTCTCATACGAACTCCATGATTTAAGGCATTCTTTTCACGAACCCGAACTTTCT
Organism: Venturia canescens; assembly: GCF_019457755.1. Classification (NCBI taxonomy): domain Eukaryota; kingdom Metazoa; phylum Arthropoda; class Insecta; order Hymenoptera; family Ichneumonidae; genus Venturia; species Venturia canescens. The sequence continues at coordinate 11,171,144 of NC_057426.1, forward strand.
ACAAACAACTGATTTTCATTTACAGTAAAGTAAAAGTGAATGCGAATAGTTTGGCGAAATTTCAGGTCAGGTTATCGAACATTTATTGAAGAATTAAATCTTCAAGAATTCTAAAATTCATACGGGAGCTTACGGAGACTCCGTCATCTCCATATTTCTATTCAATAATTCACATACTGAATATTTCTTAATTCCTGATACAAAATGTCTCACAGATAGAACAATATTTAAGGAATTCATAGCGACGCTAAAAATAAAGGGTTACCGAATGCTTAAAAGAGGTATTAATGATAGAAGTTGGAAAATTGGCAGAAGCAGAAGCTTTTCCTACACAATTCTCATTCTATTTTTTTCTTTTTCATTTTTTCTATTTCTATTTTTCAACTCTCGATTTAATTTATCTGAAAACGAAATTGAAGGGTATTGAAGCGATCAAGAAATACGATATTCGTTTCGTGAGTTGAGATAAATACTTCTCGAGAAATCATTTTGAAAATTGATTCGACATTGGACGAGATTGCTGGAATTTTTTGGAATGAGAAACCTGAGAGAATTTTTTCACAAAGTTCGGTGAAACAATGACGCAACGAAAATCCGCCATGTCTCGTGAACTCGAGGCTGTAGAAGGCCCTGGCATTCCTGTGTGTTTTCGTGAAAGCCTCCCTGGTCCTGCCTTCCTCGAGGATGAGTTTCCCTGTTGCTCATCCTCTCATTTCCCATCTCGGTTCCACCCCCTTTTTCTCTTCTCTGCTTTTGTCAACCCTCCGCAACGTGGATCCTCGCCCTCCGGCACACGCGCTCCCGAAATTGTGAATCCCAAATCGCAAACAAGCTCCCTCCTCGCCTTTCGTGCCCCTCCGAAACTCCCGGTTTCTGCACCAATCTCGTGCAAAGCTCTTTTACTATTCTCTACCCTTTGCTAACACACCATTATCTCAGCGAGGGATGCCGAGGCATCAAGATGAGGATGCAGACTCCCAGTTTACTCAACGCTGTGTTAGCTACGTACGACGTCATGTACTGCCGTACAAAAGTTTGACGTCAACTTTGTCAACTTGCATTTATATTTATTGTTTTTACGATCGAACGCCTCGTTCCGCACTCGAGCCAAAATCGTATTATTACGTCCAATCATAGTTCCCATAAAATAATTCACTTTAGTGAGTATGAATTTCGACTTGACGCTCCGATCACTCGAATTGAGTCGATCGTTCATTATTTTGGCTCAAGTTATCAATTTCCTTTCCAAAATATTTAGAGGGTTAACTATTTTTCAGCGAACATCGTGTTTTTATGTTTTCATATACGAATTTTAGAGCGGTATCAAAATATTCAAGTAGTAAGTTTTCCTCATCGATTCTATGTTCTCAACGATTCTGTCATTTACGTGGATACTCGAAGTTTCCGGCTTCCTCATTGAAGGATTTTCGCGCTCCGAAACACAAAATTACAAATAATTTTCAAAAATGTTGCACAGCCCGAAAATCCTTCAATTTTGTGACTCAATCAAAAGACTCTTCGGTTTTTTGGTCCGAGACAAACCAATCCCCCGGAATCGTGGAGACCATGAAGAAACATATGGGTTCCTGTGGAGTAGTTTTACACCGAATCTACCCGAGATATCAGAGTTAAAAAATTCTATTACAGAGTTCAAATACCAATAAATAAACCCTTCGAATTTTAAAAATCTATGTCCTTTATCCTCGTCACGAAAAAATCCCAAAAAATCCGGCTGCCCCACGGGCTGAGCCCTTAATTGAAATATGTAACTTCTGTGATGTAAGGTATACGAGGCGCTGAGCATAAGATGCATCAATCTAAATGTTCACATAGTCTGTACACAGCTCGGATTTTAAGGGGTTATGTGTATAAAATATCTCCGGAGGCTGCTGAGGAAATTCCGCCATATTTATTTGTAGGACTGCATTGCAATAAGAGTCAACCTCGTCTCGACACAGCAGTATATTCTGCTAAAATTTCTCTACACACCAGTGATGAGCAAAAATCGAATTTGGCTGGATAATTCGAGCAAAAAAGTAGAATCTCAGTCATTTATTACGAACGTCAATTCATCGTGTTTTTTCAAATGTCTCTCATTCGAATCGCAAGTCCCAGGATAAACGGCAACGAAATAAATGGAAATGGAAAATTGAAAATACGCAGTGAGCAGAGTGCATGAATAAATAAATAATGACTGCGAGTTATTCGTTCGAAAAGTTGTAAGAAGATAAAAAAACAAAATGGCGAACAAGGGACGAGGAGGGTCGGCGTAAGGTATGGATATGGTAAACAGACAAGTGCTAAATATGCACCCTCCGTGCAGCGCAACAATGTGGGAGATTCGGTCAAAGGAAAACGTCGAACAGCCTATAGGCAAGGCCCGAAATTTTCCTCAACCACCGTAATTCTAGTGATTACACGCTCTCTTCTTCTCTCGTGTAACACGTATACGATCGATTTATGAATTGCGTTATACAAAATACCCGGTCAAAGGGCCAACGGTTAAAGCTCCATGCGTGCATTGACATTCCGAACATTCGTACGCCCCACGTACCAATAAGAATTGACAAATGGTACACACCGTTCGATCATTCCCGTTTCTCGAGAGGGCGTTTTATTTTTGTTAGAGAAAAAAAATAATACCTCATCAACTTCGGGTCGGCCTTGCGACGATTTTTTTTATTTCGAACTCCTGCTCTAATTCCTTCACCATTTTGTCACATTTTTACTTGAAAATTCTCGTCCGTATTGAAATCAGAAAAGAATTTAGTGCTTGAACCTTGAAAAAATCTCAAAAATTAATTAACGATAAACGGGGTTTGAGTCTTAGCCACAATTACGATAAACATTCATCGTTTTCTTGCTTTAAATGAAGTCTCGCATGAAGCTTCATCCAAACAAACTTAATTTTCCATTCATACAGCGTATTGTTTGTAAAGGTTGATTACGTAACACCGATCGGCAATTTGGAAGCAGTCCGAAGATTTTTCGCTTCGATATATCCCTGTATGGACACAATAAAAAAGTAGAAACAGCATCGAACAAGATTATCTGGACCACTTGTTCCACGGGGCGCCCCCCTTCTCACGAACCAACCCCTGCATCTCGCTACGGAGCTCCGCCGACACCCTCCCTTAATCCTGTTATTCATACGGTCTTCGGGCACACCTTACTCTTTAGAAGAGCCCCCAAAATATCCTGCATGTATGGAAAGTCTGCGTAGATACACGCCCGTAAAATAAACGTTCATTTGTGACGAGAAATTTTGCTTCAAGATAATGTATGATGATTTCTGAAAGACAATAAAAATTTCATGAAGATTCAGTGATTGTGATGAAATATATTATGATTATTGATTCGGAGCGAGACTGAGGAGCACACGAGAAGAGAATTGTCATGAGACTCGTGCGTCTCATGACATTTATTGATGAGACATAACTGTAGAATTGAGGTAATCTATATATGATAGTTTTTGAGAGGGAACTTCATTGAACTGGAGGAAAAACACGAGTGAAGAATCGAGTAGAGCATAGAGATTATCACGCACAAATACAATACGATTATCCCAATAAAAGTGTAAATTGATAAAAAAAACGTTAAATTTTAGTAAATTACCTGACGAAATCTCGATTAGCTGTGTAATTCGAGTGAAGATCTCAATCATTCGTTCGCTTGGTTACACAGATGTAAATCTCGTCACGTTAAGAAATCTTCTTGTCCTTTGGCAACTCAAGTACAATTTTAAGGGTGAAGACGTAATTAAAACACAAAATATTGATATTAGGTAAACTGATTGAATATTTCTATTATACATAAACTTTACCTTTCACCGTTCGTTGGAGAAAAACTTTCCTTCGAGTGAACAAACGTCTTTACTTCGTTTGTTCCTTTTATTCTCTTTCATATCTATATTCATCAATATATTAATTAGTAACAATATTAGTACTCAAGAATGAACCATTTATCACGCAACAAGTTTCTTTATTTTATAACATCTTGTAAACACGCAGTGATTGGAACGAAGTTGAATCATCGATCAACGACTCGATTGATTTATAACTTGAATAATCAAACAATTTACAATATATTATTTTAATAAAAGAATTTATTTTTATAAAATTTTAAATTTTATTGGAAGAAAATCCACCATTCAAATATTCGAATGATTATTCATGCGAATGAGAAGTCCGAAGGCTTCTTAGCAATTTTCTAAAGTCTTGATAAGATCCGTGTGCCGTTACCATTTAATGTATGTGTACTTGAAGTATTTAAATAATCGGAGTACACGAAATCGAATGCGACGGAGCTCTGGTGGCCGAGTCTCTTCGTGCGGTTCGCCATTTCTCCTGCTTTTTATTCTCGCTTCCACTCCCTGACCCCATGGACAATAAGAACGCCACCAGAGATGCAGTCTCTCGTTCGCCCATAATCCGCAAATGGAAACCTCGTAGACGGCTTTTCCGGATGGCTTGTCAAAGACAAAAAATATGTACCAAGAGGTTTACATCTCTTGTAGAATAATACAGTGTATCAAATGTACAGAGAGTTTCGAACCATGTTCAGTGAGGATTTGGCTTTCGAGAACCCTTTGAAAAAAGTTTCAGACGCTTCGAGTAGGATCAGAGTTAAAATAAGAATAAAAAATGTAAAATAAAAAAATAAAAAACGTAAGAAAAAAAATGGTGCAACTGGAAAAGTTAAGTAGCAATCATGGACTCGTGACTTGATATTCTTCTCGTTTCTTGAAGAATAAAAAAAGACAATAGTCGCATTGTGCAATTGACCTACGACATTTGACTCGAACTGGAAACTGAAAAAAAATGGCGACGTTGGTAAAAGGCCAATCGAGCGCGAATTCGCGACGAGTCTCGTCCATCCCCAGGGGGAAAAAGTGCGAAGGGGTTCGAAGGTATTATAAAGAGCTCACGGTCTTTCAGGGACGAGGCCCTTTAACTTTTTCTTCCGAATGGTGCGCGCCTCTCATTTGGAAATGAAACGTCTCCGTTTGACGGTAAAGAAGAAGATTATTGTGCCCTGCGGAACGTGGACGAGTGAGAAGCCACGGTAAAGAATGGGAAAACCAAACGAGATTAAAAATGGGGGAGAACGGGATGAAAGCAGTAAAAATTCTTCGTTTTTATTCTTTGCCTCAATTTGCATGCAATTTACGAGTTCGATGATGCTGGCTCAACTGCTCTTTGATCTTCGAATCCGTCTTGTTGATTAACGAAACTTCATTTACGCTCTCCGACTGTACAAATCGATAAATCATACACGTACACACGCGTATCTGTACAAGCATTTAAAAAATCGAGCAATACATTTTCGTCCATCTATATCCGATGGACAAAACAGAATGAATCACGAATCATTTTTATCGATGATACACTACCGTTCAAAAGTTTCAAATCACTCCAATTATCCTAAGAATTTTAAAAAGACCCAGCATCATTTACAAATAATGATACGAAAATGATTTTTTTGGTTGAACAATCACTTGAGTTCGTGGCCAATAACCAAACTCCACAATTCGAATTTTCTACTGTCAACAACACCAACTGTGATTCAATAAATAGCAATGAAACCAGAACAATTCGATTGCAAAAATAGAAACAATTCATCGGCTGGTGACTTCCGTTGGAAAGATCGAGACCTCTTCATCATCAGTTTAAAAATTCTTTAATCACGTTGAAAAAAACGTCTTCACTCGATTCGCGGGACAAACTTTTTCCCAAGAATAAACATCCTGCAGCACACGTTTTGGGCTCACTCTGCGCGATGAACGACGTCACTTACTCGTGCAGTAACGACGACTCCCAGCTTTTGATCGGCGGTGTATTGGGCTTGATCTCCTGAGTTCAAACACCTCGTGAGCCTGCTGGGCGTATCAATTATCCTGCACATTCGAGGCGTTAAGTACGAAGAAACGATGCTCGTATGTCACGACATGTGCCCCGCATGTACTACAAGTAAATATAGACGAGTGAATCGGCTCCGACATACATGGACGGTTACACGTTCCTGGTGTTGAAAGGGGATGAAAGTTTAGGGTGGCTTATACGATATCTGACGAACTGGCTAATACCCCCCGACGATCCCCCGGAGGATTTTCGTGTAAACAGATATCCGGCAGATATACTGGGCCTAATATACTCCTTGGAGATCAGAAATTCATACGCTATCGGTATTGCTAGACCAAATAATCCGTTGGAATAGAAATCGCCTGATTTACTTCGGGAGTCTATATGGAGCTGGCTGGAAATTCGTAGTTTTATATAAATAACTTGATGCGATAATATTAGGAGCGAAAATTGCGAAGTTTCTTGGGAGAATGGAACGAAAATGTAAAAAACAGGAAATTGGGTTGGAGAAGGAAAAAAAGCTGCGCAACCCTCGGAATTGAGATTCATCTCCGCACGAGGTCTCTGCTCCCCCCGTCTATTATTACAGTTGTAACTATCGGCGTTAATCCCCAAGCGTAAAACTGCAACGTACGAGAGCTTAACAATGGGGTATACGTTTTTGCTATGCACACTCGTAGCCTTTACAACCCTGATCTTCGTACGGACCCGTGTAATCCCGTAAAAATGTAAATTCACGAGCCCCCGCGCTTACGCTCTCGGATCGTAGAAAACGTAGAAACGAATGCTTGATATTCAACAAGCATAGTTATTCATTTCTCCACGCTACGTGGACTGCTCGTGTGCTGGCTCTGTGCGCGTGTACGAGAGTAAATTTACGAGGGAGTGTGTGGACCCTGCGAATTAGAACTTTTGCCAATGCTACGAAACTCCACCAGCGATGTAATAGCCAGAGCGAGCAAATACTCACAGATGTCAGTGAAAACGAAGGTTCTGTATAGGGAGCGGACCGGGGCAAAATGGAGCACCAATTTGGGAGGACAGCAAATGGTTCGGTAGCGCGACGAAACGTTTTAATTCAATCAGACCATTTTACTCGAGTCTCGTATCGCTCGAATGCTTCGATTATCGTAATTCAGACAGCTGCCAGAAAAAAACTATGATAATTAACGAATGTAAGTGCGGAGCAACGTGCGATTTTGGCGGGCCTTTACTCCATCAGAATCCTTCGATCTAAAATTCACACTCGTTCGGGGCTATACCTCATCGTCGGAGGTATTCAAATTGTTACTACTCCAGAACCGGCTCGCCGGATGATTTTGCCGATCCCCCGAGTCCGCAGCGGACTTAACGAAGCAAATACTTGCTCCGGTCAACGTTTGGATCAGCTGGAGCATCGATCGCTAGGCCAAAAGCCCTTTTCCACGTGTCCCGTTCTGCCCCCGTGTTCCATATTGCCTCGATCTCTGGTTTATGTACGCATTGATCCCTGACGAGCAGAAGGACGCAATGACGGTCATCAACGCTGTTGAATTTTTGTTAGTGCAGCCCTTTTGTTTGTCGAATGTGGATCAAAGTTTTGCAGCGCACTAATTTCTCTCCAGCAATGTGTGCCTTTCGAAGGCTCTCTAATACACCTAACGAGATTTATATGAATCCTTTGGGTCCTGCTGCCTGAGTCCACAAGCGAACTAGAGTATTATTCGAAAAAGAGATAGAGAGGAAACTCCCGAATTTAACGTGTGGGATTCGGGTGCATATGTCGTTCGTTCGTACTCGCGACCTTCGCTCAATTGCTTCCATGAATTTTTCATTTTTATTCTTTCATTTTTCGATACTTTTTTCAACGTATATTCGCTCGAAAGCTCCGAATACGTGGCTTACTTTTTGTTGCAATTCTAGGGGAAAAATGCTATTTAGAAAACTCCTTTGACCCTTCCGACCGCGAAAAACTTCGAGGTCATCGTGTTTAAGGACACACAAAAAAACGCATTTATTGTTCAAAGACGAATTCAACATTGCATACGATTTTTTTCCCTTCTGTCGATGAATTTTCCGGAAATTAGCAAAAAGAAACGTCATACCCGAAATCCCAAAGACCGAACGGTTGACTCATTGAAAGAACACTGTCTACAATTTAACGAATACTCATATTCAACATCGCAGCTTTCACTGATGCCTACTAGTTTTGTTTATTTATTTCCATTGATAAAGAGTAATTAACCCTACACCTCATGTGCCTTTTTTCATACCCTCAACCTCATGACCGGGGTTTGAACGCACCCCACTCTTTTTCTGCTTATAAATCCGGTCCTACGATGCTAAACTGACTTTATCCTACACCATTTTCTTCGTTTTTTTATAACGAAAAGAATGTTGTACGATAAAACTAATTTCAATTGAATTTATATATAAAAAAATCCGTCGATAATCAGTCGATAATGTCGCTTGTTAGGACGGGAGCGTAGTTTGAAGTTCGCGTGGGGTGTGCTCACACCCCAGTCATGCGTTCTAGGGTTAACATTAACCTTTAAGGAGGGTGGCTACGTTCGTCAAATTGATAAGAAATTAATTAAATTTGGTGATAATGTTCTTCAACATCAAGTGCGAAGACACAATTTTTTTCAAAATTTTCTTCTGCTTAGTTATCGAGTAATTACGCATTAAAGCAGATTTCTTATGCCCGGAATGTATACCTATAAAACGCTATGCTTATACACATGAACTTTAGTGATCAATTAATCGATAACTGTACAGAAGAAAAATCTTAAAAAATTTGTATTTTCAAATTTAACTCTAAAGAATATGTTCACCAAATTTTATTAAATTCTTATCATTTTGAAATTTTTAATGTATTTTACATGGTTTAGCATGGCAACATTGTATCGTCCCTAGCCACCCTCCTTAAAGGACGGATCTGCTCGAAATATCGACCAATAGTTTGGTCGGGCACTTCACTTGAAAAATTCATCGATATTATGCACAAATTTCGTGTTAAAAGAAAGGTCGATTTCAATTTTGGATATTAATATCAAAATGACAATGGAAAGATATTAATATTTTGAATTATTCATCAGTGATTTATTGGATAAAAAGAAGAGAGAAATCCCTGTGTTCGTTCAATGGAAAGTGTCGGGGGAAGCTTGACCCTAAATATGATCACTCGCGAATTTGATCAATTTTCAATTATTACACAATTAAACAGTGGTTGAACTTGAAGATTGGACAATTTTACGCATATATAAATTGAAACTTTTCGTTAATCGTAATTCCTTGATCGATAACGTGCCACCTGATCGGAAACGTTCGAGACCGGGTCTACTATCGCGATTTACCGAAAAACGAACTCGTTGAATGTTTGGTTTTTTTACGCGCAGTGTCGAGGGCACAGCACAAAGCTGTCGTGAAGATTTTAGAAACTTTAGAAAAAAATAAACACCGTACTTTAACTTGCTACAAGATTATTCGTTTTTAATGATTTTGTTTATTCAATATGGCGCCGGGGGTTTCGCAAACGGACGATTCGCCCCACAATTAAGTATAAAAGCCGCTCCTTCATCGGTTCTTCTGCTCAATCGTCACTCTTGCGTGATCTTCGATCACGAAATACTTTATAACCGTGTTAACGAGTTCCAAGTTTCTCTATTGAGCGACGAGATCCAACGAAATTCCGCGCACCTGCACCCGAAATTCTTCATCACAATCGATTCCTATGGATTTACCGCGAGGTTCTCGGATTCTCGAGATACTCGGGAGTCTCGAGTGCGGCGATCATTAGATACGGTGAGTCGCGTGTGGCCCGTGGAGACCCGCGAGAATGCTATCTCAAAGTGTATAGAACATTCGAACCGCGCGGCGTGCGATAGAAACGAATGTAATGTTGTGCGTCGAGGATCGTGGAAAGTGCGTGGAAGATTAATATCTCGCTGGGGCAACGGACGAGCATAGAGAATAATCGTTGAGCGCGGGGATGAATCTTCTCGTCCTGAATTATGCGACGGAGTTGCATGTTGGACGCTGAGAGTCGAGAGGGCCTAACTCCAGAGAGTCGGAGCACCGGCGAGGATGACTAAGAGCTTTTCATTCGTTGGCTCCTGCTGCTGGTCCATACTCCGAGGCTTTCTCGAAATATTCTTCGTACCTTCACTGCGCGGCTGCTTGTTTCCTTCGTTGTTTTTCTCGACGACTCCTGTGCGGTTTCGAGCGATCGCGACTCGTGGAAATGCAAGTGTGCGTTGAAAAATTCGACAAGATCTGCCGCACGATTAATCGATGAGGAAACGATCCGAAGGAGGACGTTTGCAGCCTTTAATGGACGTGTCTCATCGACGATTTCTACAACTTTCTTTCTTCTCGTTCTCTTCTCTTTTCTTTATCTTTTTCTCATCTTCTCTCTCTCTCTCTCTCTCTCTCTCTCTCTCTCTCTCTCTCTCTTACTCGCCTGCGATTCCCATCTCCCTATTGTCATCCCTTTCCATCTTGTTTTTCCTGTATTTCTCTGCTTCAATCTCCCCATCACTTGTTACGTTCTGCTCGTACTACAAGCCTGGAGATTACATTACACTTTATTACGAGTGCTCGCACGCATGATCTATACCCACCTCGTATACTCGCATCGTACATTCCCCGTATTATAATCCATCCAGTGTCCTTACGTATATGGTCTTTCATAGCTGAAACTGCATTTGTATTATACTATTGTATGACGCGAGTACTGTACGCTGCAACTTTACATAAGACGTCCGGATACACCACTGGTTGAAAGTATCGAAATCTGTGACTTTTATTTATTTTATCGTGGAGTTTCGGACTGAGTAAAAACTGCCGATTGCACCAGATGTCATTGGTTGAGCACAAAAATCTGGTGAATCCGACGACTTTTATCGGTTTAATCGGTCATACGATTCGGTTAACTAAATCGTCATTTTTTTGCCGGGGATCGAGCGAAGGACCGAAGCCAAATGAATTGGTTCGGACAACCGATGCCATCAGTTGCATTCTCATACTTTTCAGTTGCTCCAATGAGCATTCGAACGTTTTTATCTGCAATTTTGTTTACAACGACGCGTGGATCGATCGCAGTATCGTTGAGTGTAAAATAAAAGGTTATCGAGCACTTTCGAACTTTTGGACGTTATTGTATGCGTACGTGTGCACGAGTCTCAGTACTTTCCGCAGGGAACTGTTCGCAATCGCGTATCGCAAAGAGCTTCAGGATCCGCTGGCTCAGCGAATTCGTTTCGCGGAGATTCGTAACGACACCCATAAGCGATCCTGCGTACATGAAACGATATCTCGAGCTATCGCCTGCTCGCATAAAAAGTCCTGTTCACAGGTACCCAGCAAACGACTTCCTCTTTTGGTCCTGGCTGCATTCGACTCGTTGCGCAGGCACACTCGCATCGGGAAATAATCAATTCTTCTTTCTCTCAATCGATTTGTGATTTGAAAATGGATCGTTATACTTTTTAAAGGTAGAGGAATCCGAGGACTCGGTCCAAGATTGACGACGTTATTTCAGTGAAAATTCGTTACAGATGCCCAACCATAAACGATCGCGTAATCCAATGTTGTACCAACGTGAATCACACACGTTGTACGCGTGTTATAAAATGCTCGCTCATACAATGACGGACCCGGAGAAGCCTTTGGGTACAAAAACCTCCAGGTACCATTGACAGGTACAAATAAATGATTACGATCTTTGATGCGACACCGCAAAGGAACTCTCACGGCAAGATGGACCACCGGGAAATGCCACTCTGCCATTACCGTCTTTCTCATTCCTTTTTATATCAAAATCGTATCCTCGCAGGTACGTTTCTTTGTTCGGAATTACGATGATTGTAAATTTTCTTTGTTTCTGATGCTATGAAAAAATGGCACTAATTGAGTGCCACCTGCGAACGCTCTTTAGCAATAATTTCGTTGAAAACCTGAATTCATTCCCCTTCGCGATTATTTCATACCGGCATCGTCATTTTCAGGCCCTTTCAAACGAAAAAATCAACACGGACGAATCAGACCTCGCAGAAATATAATTTTATAATTATTCTCACAAAATTCACCCTCAAATGGAGGGTTTTGTAACCGAATAATTAAAGGAACGCGATTCCAGGGCTATATATCCAAAGTAATTACAAGTCACCGCTAATAATACATTCAAAAATAAATTCAGAAATACACACGCTTTGATTGAAAAATAAAAACAAATGGATTAGACGTTTATGGAATTTCTATCGTCCTAACAAATATCCACAGATTTCTAGTCACTCGCAAACTATTTTTCAAGCTTTTTATTCCCAAACGATTGATCGCACGTCAATTATTTCCCGAATTTCGTTGAATTAACAAGATCTTTGAGAAACGGGAAATAAACGAAATACAAAGCTTCAAGAGAATGACTCGAGAGGGGATAAAAAATAGAGAAAACGTAATTCATTTCGCAATCGTAATAAAAAAATTAACGAGAATTTTTAAATGTTTCGTTAATGCCAAACCGATGGAGTATTTTCGTTGGAGAAATAACAACAAATCTCGGCAGCATCGATCAATCGAAATAGAGGCGTCCAACGTCACGCTCAAGAGCGTGCCACCTTTGGACCACCGCAGTGATAAATCGAAAGAAGCGAGCACACATGCGTGTATATATTGTACGAAGAAAATGTGCCAGTCACCTCTCGATTCCCCATCGTGATCTTAGCACATTCGTCAACTTCTTACGATACATATCCTGTATATTGCATCTGTACTCCCAGCCTATGAGTAACGGATGTCACGTTCTTTATGTCCGAGAGCTCAAAGGTCATCCGAGCTAATGTACCGATCGCGCGTAACCCCGATCTATGTCATACCTTACTTTATCCTTGTCAAAATTATGGCGAAACGAAGTAAAAAAAATCAAACTTCAAGATATTTCATTGCTTCTTTTTCATTTTTTAATAAAAAATTAAAAATTAAATTCTTTGAGGAAGCAGATTACGCGAATGGAAATCGAAAATACCAACTTGAAGATTTGGAATTTGGAAATATGCTAGAAATATACACCGGGCATCTATCCCCGGGAGAAAACAATTAACGAAAATCACATTTTTTTAAGGGTTTTACATAAGCACGCTTCCTCTACGACGATTTGGATTTAATGAAATAAGATCCTCCCAACTTTAAAGAGCCAAAAACGAGAATAAGTAAATTGAATGTTTTTAGATATCGATGATGTCTTGAGAAAGCCTTGTTATCGGTGAAAATCACTTGGAAGTGGAAAAATAAAAACACTTATTTGAGATTGACGAGTAATAATGGCATAAACGGTGGAAGGTTTGACAAAACCATGAGCCAACTGGTTTAAAATATAGATATGCATACGCATATCAATAGAAAATGGCTATTGTCACAATTCGCTTGACGATTTTACTACGAAAGTATTTAAACCGCTATCATTATATTAAAAATTGATCAATCTCAAAAAATAAGTTACATATTATTTTAATAAATGCTAGAATAAATTTTAATTGTTTCTTTGATCATGAAAACGGGTAAAAAGTTCAGTTGCTTTTTTGAATCACAAATAACGTATCGTCTTCCTTTTGGAAATTCATCTTGAAAAAAAAAAACTTTGTGCAACATTCAAGAAAATAAATAGAAACTAAGATGCCGAAATAAAATTTCTCTTCTCGTTATTTATCTTTGGACAAAAGGAATTTTTAAAACAGTCTCTGAACAGGAGTTTTGGAACGGTTCACAGAAATGTTTCATGCTGGAAACTAAGCCAACGACTTCGATCGAGGTAAAAACTCAATAAAATGATATCAATTTGATGAAATTTTGAATGAAAAAAATGCTGTTTTAAATAATACTTTAGAATGTCTTTGAAAATATTCTCTGATGATCGAAGCAAGTTGTAAAATCGTGAGAAAGCCTTTTGGAGAAATATAAATTTCGCCACGTTTCTCGAATCCCAAAATGAATTTTCACGCGGGTATATATGAGGGCTCCGAGTTAGAATTGAATTTATCCCTTTTGCACATTAAATGCGGAGGCGGAGTGGCCTACTGGAGGAATTTCATTTCGTCAGTTCGAAGCGCAATGCGATATGCATTCGTAATTTTACCGGAATTCACAAAGAGTCTCCGTGTAGTTTGTTACCAGTCTGATAAAGTACCGTAGACACTGAGAAGTTATAACACACTGTTCCATTATCGTATGTACCAAGTTCTCAAACTTTATTTATAAGCCTTCTCAACAATTTTTCATAATTAATTTCTACTCCATTATTGAGATTCAGATCCAACAGGAATTTCAAATTCGCTTTTCAATCACAGTCCACAAAACTTGAAGATTTTTTTTCAAATTACTGTAATATTTATTATTTGTGGGGCAAGAGAATGGAAAGGTTTTTCCTTAAAAAAATAGTAACGAATTTTCGTTCCATTTGTTTCCAATGAATATTGAAAAATCTGGCAAGTTTGAGTAAATTTTTTCTACAATGCAAGAATGACTGTTGAACATAGTTGAAACGAGGCCCGAAAAGTTCCGAAAACAGCTGCTATTTACAGAGACGTTTGCAATAAAACTTAGTAAGGGTGGGGTCAAATAAGCATGTAACGAAACAGTTGGGCAAAATTGTATGAAACTTGTACAAAGTCGAGATTCGAGAGGCTCTTTCGATGAGAATTCCGTATCAGAAGATAAAAATCGTTGACTTAACGAACTGGAAGGTCGGAAGCTCTCAAAAACGTTTCTCTCGTATAAAAGACAGGAAGATCGTAAAATTCCAAGGCTCCATGTCACTCTGATTAGTGGTTGGAAAAGAGGAAATCAAAATGTCGTACATAAAAGAATCGAAGGGCCGGCGGAGCTTCAAAGGTTGATTTTGCGTCAGTGTATTCGGAAGGGTAGACTATAAACAATAAAAGTTAATAATAATAAACACTTCTCCAGAGGTCTGAAGGTTTTTCGAATTTAACGACTTTGTGGTATGCTCGAGAAGGGAGTTTTTGTCTCGTTTCATCGTTCCTCTTGGAAAAGTACGATGCAGCGGCGATTTTTTGTCTCGAAAAGGGCAGAACCGAAGGACCGAGGACTCTTGCGTCTTCAATCAGTCTTTGATAGCCACCAGGCTTCGCTGCTAAAATCTCCTATTTGCAAAGGGAATAAAATTTAAAAAATGAAGAAGAATTGAAGAAAAAAACGTCGAGTCGCTTGTTGCAGTGGCTGCGGCCCCTCGGGCATCTAAGGGCGAGTCCTCAGGGCACCTGGGAGACCTCTTGAGATCGTAAATCAAGCAATCAACCGCCATAAACGTCCACCCACGAAGATCACGCTTTTTGGATATCAACGGCAGCCAGCAAAAAATCACTTTAATATAAAAATACGTAATGTGTATAAGGGGCCGAGGAACCCGAAAGGGCGCGAGCGAATTCGTCGGACTGCCTCTTTATATTCCCCTTGGAAACATGCATCTTTGTACCTCTTGTGCCCGCCTCCTTTATTTCACTCGATCTTATGTTCCTTCTTACTTTTTTTCAATACTTGCCCACGCTTTTTTCCTAACTCTTGGCTCTTATCCACTTTTTTCTTCCTCGGGTTCCCCTCATCTGCCCCTTCCTCTGTCCTCTGCCCACTTTTCCCGAGCTTTCTATTTCTTTTTTCTCACTTTTACTTGTTCTTTCTCCACTGAATTTCATCCTCGATTCCCTCTTCGTTTTTTTCTATCCTTCTCTGTTTCTTTTTCTTTTTCTCGTCTCCCATTCGCTGTCACACTTTATCCCGGCTCACTTCTCTCTCTTCTTCTTATTCGTTCTTCCTCTTATTTCATTCTCTATCAAATCTCTCTTCTGCTTCATTTTTACTTCCTTTTCTCCACATTGCTCATCCTCGTTTCAACTGTAGCAAAGAATCCCTGACGACCACGACGACGACAATATCCTGAACAAGCTCTTTTTTCTGGACCATCAGCCTTGCCCATGTCATGACTCTCGCTTCGCCACGCTTCGACCGATATCCTCAGTGTTGCACCAACCGAATCTCTCCCTCTCTCTCCGATCGTGACGATTGCTGAAATAAAATAAACAGAAAGGGAAAAGAACGGTGTGCAAATAAATGAACGCCGCCAAATGCGGAATTGTGTCAGATGATATTTTTCGTCCCCTCATATTTCACTGTACGTAGATCTCGTTTCGATGAAACTTTTTAACAACAATGAAACCGTAAATTACCGTTTTCTTTTTTTTCTACTAACTACGCAGAAGATATTAGAACGGACACAAGAATTTCATTCCTCCAAACTTCAATTTTCTTCGAATACGAAACCAAGAAAACCAATAATAAACGTTATTTTATTTTACCGAAATCTGAAAACATTCGAGCTTTCACGAACGAACGACCAAATGTCTGTCAGACTTGAGAGTTCCCGAAATAAACACTTTTCAGAAGGGGTCGACATTTTTGTAGCTTTTTGAAAATTTTTTTCATCTGCTCTGTAAATAAAAAAAAAAATTTGTTAACACTTTCAGAGTTGAAACGAAAAATTGAGCAACTTCCTACCGCTCTCCACGAGAGCTCGTGTAAAACTGCCATTTTTCATTTCCGCTGTCCCAAATATGCGACGATGAATGCTTTTGAAATTTTGTACGCAATTACGCAATACTTCCTTCATTGTGTCTTAGAAATTCAGTGAAGTTCTATTAAAATGCTTCTGCTCTGTAAATGATAATAACTGCAAAAGGAAGTAGAATTTGTTTTATCATTGAAAATAAAAGTACCCATAAAAAATTCATATTTTGAGAATTTTTGTCAGTGACTTCGTGATTGAGGAAAAAGATAAAATAGTAGGAGCCGAGGGAAGTAAAAGTGTTAAATAAACCTGTGATCAGTATGCTAAGTGTGCATTAACAGTCGTGTATACATATATAACAGTTTATTTATAAACGTAAGTGAAGTAACGAAGATCATTAGAAAAATAAGATCATTGTAAAATCATTTTTTCGTTTCTTCTCAATCAGCCTCGTAGATATATTTATATATTTTTTTTATCCTTATTAAAAGCTATTTTGAGTATACGTACGAGTTATTATAAATGTCAGTCCGACCGATGATCTTATATAAAAATCGTCATTTACGACAAATTCGATAGAGAAGATCTTGGATTTTATTGCGTTTATGTTACGAGCTTCTCCGTGCTCTGGACGTTTTTTGTCGCTATTCGCGATTATAATAAAGCGACAAAAAAAGGAATTTGCGAGGATTTAGGTTTCCAAAACTTTCAAGTTTGTAACTTACGCGCGTTTCATTCTTTTTCCGTCGCTTTTTACCATTGAGCTTGTTCTACACTTTTATTCGCAAATTAACATTTTGCTTCTACGTTATTTGGGTAGTTGCCAATCACAGAAAAGGTAGAGTTTCAAGATTTGCGAGATGAACAAAAAATTTTATGCGATAAGGCTCACGAGTCACTCATCGATTGTCGAACGACCATTTTTCGATATGTTTTTGTAGAAAGATTTTGTATCACGATCAGATTTCCAAGACTTTGACGAAAGTTTTCTCTGATAACTGGGCAAAATTCATAAGCAAATTGGAAAAAGAAAATTGAAACCGAATTTTATAAAAATTCCTGCCGAATCACTAAATGCAGCAGCTTGCGAGAAATCTAATTTTGGATACGAGTGTGTAAAACATTCTCAATAGAACCAATCGCTTTCGACCATGCATTACAATGGGAAGTTTCGATTTGATATTTCCACTTTTTCAATCACGACATTAAGGGCTATTAAGAGATTTGCCAGCCAAATTCGCAGCCTTTGACAACACAATTTGTATGTCCATCGATGGGAAATTTTGCAAAAGTTTCACATTGCTTGCAAAATCGTTATCCAGTAATTGATCTCTTAACAATCTGAAAATTTCATCATTTTGTTAATCAATCATTCAGTCAGTTCATATTTTTGCTTCTTTTCAACCATCGAAATTGATATAATTACTCACAAAATCATTGCACAACATATGTGAATGAGGAAACTGAATCTCTTTTCATCCGCGAAAAGAGAATCCCAGATTCTCATGACATCGGGTAACGGGAATTCTTGCGAAAGTAAAAGAGTCAGCCACCTGTAAAAGAATAGATTTTTTCATAAATCCTTCAATTATTCTCATGTTCGAATGTCAAATTTTTCAACAGTCGGTAAAAACGTAATTTACGTTTTATTACAGTTCTACAAACATTTTCGTAATTATTTTTCAAAGTTGTTTTTTAAATTTCATAACTCTTTGAGAAAAATTGAAAAATTCAGCGACATATTTTGATTTCTCATACCTAAAACTGTAGTACTGCGGACACAAGTCTTGCTGCTGTAAACGCATCCAAACTTCATGATCGTTCGTCTTAACTTGTTGAGTTAACTTGCACATCATTGCATTTATACCGAACTCTGCTTCGTCGAGAGATTTTATAAAAAAGTCCCGTATCTCGGCCATGAGATTAGTAAAGCAAAAAAAAGTATCGGCTTCAGCGTGTTCTACAATAAAAAATTAAAAAATTAATACCTATCAATTGAAACAATTCAAATGATTAGGCTAGAACATATTCATTAATGCTGAACATCTCAGATTATTCGTGATAAAATCGAAAGAATTAATGTAACATCTATGATGAGATATTTTCGTATAAATATTCCACCATTATCAAAAAAAAAAAATTGGATAAGTCTTGATTATGTTTCAATTCGAAATTTTTCAATGTTTTAAATTTTTCGGCTGAATTTCAATTTATTCAACTGGAAATGCAAGCGAATTAGTTATTTTGAATTCTTCCGAACTGAACACAAAACATTGTTTTCGTTATTACCATAATTGAATTGGATATTATTACAAGCTTGGGGACTCACTTCGCCAGGAAATATCAGGGTCGCAGGCGAACGCGTGATAAATCGGACCCACGATTTCGTTCATTCCTTGCACGTATCCTTGGCCAGGATTCAATTTAGCGTAAAGGAACAAAATTCTTTCAAGTACTTCCCAATGAGCCTCGCCCCCTTCGGTCAACGGTGCATAATCTTCTGCTGCTTTTCTAACTGACACAGCTATCTGGAATAAAAATAAAAATATGAATTTCCATATTTGGGGTTGGTAGCAATCTCGCCAATCATGTCTCAATTTTTGCTTCCCGATTAGTGTTCAAAAGCTCGGATAATCCGATATTAGTGGTAATTATATTTGAAGATATCTAACGACCTGTAAACATTCGGTGAAAATGTCTGGTAAAACGCTGAGTTACCAGAGTAATGACGTTTCTTTACCTAATACAAATAACTCATACTTCGTGCTAACGTATCTTTGAAATAAAGTGGTTAAAATTCTCGTATTATTTTTTCTACAAATTCCGTTGTATGTTCCTTTGTAAATAAAGAAGAAAATTTGTAGAAATGTTCGGCGAGACAACTACCTTAAAAACTACAAAGTCATGAGCAAACGAGAAAAAAATGGACCTGTGGGTCGTGAGGAATTTATGGGATACCCATACCTGCTGTACTCCATTGTGATTTACATTGAAAAAGAAGCAAAATTGAGTCAAATCATCACCATGATTTTTTTCCAACGTGGAATGAAATTATATACTGTTTACCTTAGTGACACCCAAGCCTTTTCGCTCAACGTTTGCACTTCTGAGCACCGTATGTTGAACTCGACAGTGTAAACGCTTCGGGCCATTTGCACCGACCACAGCCTGACAAGGATAATCCGTGCCTTGTTGAAAAAATGATATGTCCGGACAGAGTCTCCTGGAAAAACGAAAAAATCAGAATGTAATTTTGCAAAATTGACGAAAAAAATTGGGAAGCTGCAATCGACGGAAGCAATCACGACTTTTTACTGTATTTACAATGAATGTTATGTGAATTTGTTGATGATTCGTGTAACTGAATAACATACAAGACTTTGGCTGTAGAATTTTATTCTGAATTGTATAATTTTTAATTGGACTGGATAATCTAACAAGGGATCACAACTTTTTATTGTTTTTAATGTAATTAAAAAATTTGAAACCACGTGTGACGATTTTAATAATATACAAAAATTGTTTATTTTATCCCCTTCGTCTCATTGAACATATAGATTTTTCATTGTGCAATGAGAGCTCCTGTTTATTTGAATGCACATTATTTTCAAACAAATTTGGAACCACAACAATAATCACTACTATCGTGTTAACCCTATCGTCTGAGGTCACTGCGATAATGAGCAATACTCGACAGAAATGGATATCTTGTAATAATTCAAAGATACATGCCTTTATCATCACTTGACAGAAAACGAATGATAGTGAAAAATAAGTGAATGGAACACCATTGAAGTTCAACTTTACTGTTGGTCGTTCACACTTGACCCGTGATTGACACCAATTATTTGTCATATTATCAATTAACAATAATATGGAATCTAATCATGAAATCTAATAAGTAGCAAAATTTTGATGCTTTTTTGCTTCATTAATCATTGATTGATAGGACACTCAAAATGACAAGCAGTTATTGAAAAGACAATTTCTTTATCTAGACTACTTGAAATATTTTACATGATATGAAAACTCAATTTTGTTATGGAATTCGAATTTGAGCCAAAATACTGAAAATGTCTGAATAAATTTATAATAGTTTATGGATCTTTCATTTGTATTTACCTAACATCTTTGTCTATTTGTAATAAGACTTCGTTATCCTTGAAGAAAGTCTGCCATTTGCTACCAGGATTTGAATTTAATGGATGATCGTGCAAAGTAACATCAACTCTTTCCCCATCTTCTGTGGATTCTCCGGGCATAACAATTAAATCGTCTGTCATGTAAGAAGAGAAAACTATGAATAAATGTACACAACTGTTATTTTGGATGAAAAAAGTTTGAGTCGTCCCCATCTTCATTACCTATGAATTGTTTGTAAAGTTCACGCTTGCGAGACAAAGTTTCAGACCAGCTCACCCTTGTGAGGGGTAAATAATTCAACAATAATTTCCAACAAAGAGACCGCAGTCCTCCTTCATCCGGTATTCCTGAAAACAATACATTTCACTTGGAACATAAATATCAATTCTCATTGCTTGCATTTAGGGGTGAAAATCATTAATTCACAAAAGTACAATTAAAATATTTCAAAATATTCATTTCTCTTTCATCTTATAAAAAATAAACTCAATATAAAGTCTTCATTGTTCATAAAGATTTAATTTGAAATTTGTTATCGATGGAATATTCAATATTATCATTGTTTTCTATGAATAGCACAATATTGATTATCAAATTCAAACAAGATGGAAAACATGTATGTTTTACAATTTTTATTTTTTCCTGATAAAGTTTATAATAAAATATTATTTATTAAATAATTTTCTATAAAAATTTTAAGGGAACATACACGAATTTCATAATGATTTTGAACTCCTTAAACCTCAACAATCATCAAATTATTTTAATCAATCGCTTACAACAACAGTTATTGTAACTCAATTTCTAATTTAGTTTATAATTAGTAAAAACTCAGAAAACTTTTACCATGGAAACATATCCTTTTCAAGTTCGCAATGTCGATTTCCTCCTCATGCAAGACTTCCTCAAAGTCGATTAATCTGCAGCAGTAATTATATGAAAAAATTCAAATTAATATCGAAAGAAATGTTGTAGCTACCTAATCAAAAAAACTTTAAAAAAAAAATCTTCGTTTTCGTCTTGCATTATGAGGTTTTTATTTTCAAAAAGAAATCACATTTTTATAGTTCTCAGTACGAACCGTTTTTTCAAGATACTCATGTCGTGAATGGCTGGCACATTTGATAACTGACACTTGTGTCGATGCGAATTGAATAAAAATAAAATATGTAAAATGTGTCTTTTCAACGAATTTGTCTCGTCGGTATACGGTAGGCGTATGGCCTGAATTACACAAAACACATATATTATATCTCTATGACGGTACAGTGGTACAGATGACACCTCGTGCACAACACTTGTTCTAACAAAACAGTTTAATTATGTTCCTATGAGAAATTAACATGGATATCCAGCGCCATTTTAAATGTTTCTTTGTATGAAAGCTTGGTTGGTCTCTATGGACATAAAAGCCTATTTATCTCGTGTCGAACTACTCGATCGTGCAATTTATCTTTACATTTTTCAAAGGACCCTGCTCTTATCTCCCCCATATGTGCTAATGTTTCACGATATGTTACGGTTACAGTTTACTATTGCTATATGCTATCTATCTCCTATCTCTCGTTTTGCTGTCACTCCTCTGTCCTGTCGTGTGTGCGATGCACGTTCAACAGACAGACTTCAACATAACCTAATAATGTTCATAAAAAAAAAATCAACTACCCGGAGATTGAAAATTACTCTACGGTGGTTATTTTA
This sequence comes from Venturia canescens, assembly GCF_019457755.1. Taxonomy (NCBI): domain Eukaryota; kingdom Metazoa; phylum Arthropoda; class Insecta; order Hymenoptera; family Ichneumonidae; genus Venturia; species Venturia canescens. The sequence goes on from NC_057426.1 coordinate 11,193,404, forward strand.
CAATAAATTGCACGTGATATACTGTCGTAATGCAACTGTCATTTTTTTCAATCACGGATCATGAGAGATCAAGAGGTTTTTAGATAAAGAAAACGATGTGTACATAAATAAAAAAGCTTACAGTCGGCCTTTTTTCGCTTCATACTCTCTCACATATGTGATCATCAGTGGGCAAAATGCGTTTTTATGTTACCGACTTGACAAGATATAGTCGGGATGTAAAAAAAGGTCAGATGAGAGAGAGAGAAAGAAAAAAACGAGAAGAAAACATGTCAATGCTAAACCTGAACCTGAACATCGACAGTCAGTTTAGTCAGTCGAACAAAACGCAGTAATACAAATATTAAAGTGTGCAGAAGAGGTGTTTGAAATCTTATTTGTTCAAGTGTGTGAAAATACGAGACAATTTGATATTTTTCTAACAAACGCCGAGTAGCAAACCAGTGAAGATCTTTTTCGATTTCCTCCAGTTGTGATTTTAACCCACAAAATTCTCAAACTCGAGGCATCTGTGTCGAAAAAGAAACTAGTCTGATAGATCACAAAAAAAATGGAAATGAAATTCTTCAGACTTGGTAATAAAAATGGTGAGACGATTGTACCAAAATTTTGAAGATTTCCATTTTCAATTGAAGGATAAACTTCTGGTACGTGCGAATGATTGATTTTTTTAAAACCTTTCCACCAGCTTAGAAAACGAACTTTTACAGAAATTTCATAATTTCCATTTTTTTGACGTTTACTGCAAAATGCAAAATTTCACGTAAGCTGCCACGTTTTGTATCAGTCAGTTTAATATTACGCGCTTTCCACACTATGTTTGTTTCATTTGATTTTTTTGAAATCCTTTCATTTTTGATGATAGTATTTTCAAACTTCAATTTATAAAGACAGCTTTTCTTTTCTTTTAAAGCTGGCTAAAAATACTCTTTTTATTTACATCTTTTTACACTCATTGTATCTTATACAAATACCATTTCTTATGATTTGCTATAATAGATTAAAAAAAAACATTCTAACATAAGTTCAAAAGAGTATGCAAAACAAAGTTATTGCACAAATAAACAAGATATTATTTTCTCAAGTACATTTTTCATGCCAGGTAGCATGCATATGGTTTATAGAAGTACATCATACATGCTTTTTACCATAAAAACAAACTATACTTGAAAGAATCATAAATTTTTCCATTCATCTCTCAGATGATCACTAGAAAAATAGAGCGAGAACATTGAAAGTAGAAATGCTCTGTGATTGTGGAGACATATTGCTGTTCGAGGAATGATTTCCACTGTAAAAAGTTGCTAGCAAAAAACAGAAGAATCTTCAAAAGCACCACAGCTAAATCAAAAACATCCAGTCACAAGCTTTGTAAAGATAGAAGGAAAGCAGCCTCGAAGATTAAAAGGGAACAAGAACCAAAATTATCAACCAGGAGAAATGGATTATTCAGAAGTTTCTCTCAGCGATGAGGAGGATTATTCGCATGAATTTGTTCACACAAATTCTAGAAATACTGGAGAATCCAAACTCAATGAAAGATGCATCAGTTTTATAAGAGACATGAATGAATACGGTGTTTGTATTTTCGATGATTTTGTTGGTCCCGAGCTGGGTATGGCCATTCTTAAAGAAGTGCAAAATATTCATGGAGCTGGAATGTTCAAAGATGGACAATTGGTGTCTAACAAAGCTGGCACTAATAGCTTAAAAAGAATAAGGAGCGATCAGACTACATGGGTCGATGGCAAACAAAAAGGATGCAGAAATATTGGTACTCTTGTTTCAAAAGTCGATGAAATCATTGCTAGAGCTATAAGGATGCCGAATAAAGGGAAAATGGCAAATTTGATGATTCACGGGAGAACTGAGGTAATTTTGAGAAATATAATAATTTAAGTACATTTACACTGGCACACAATGGTCTGACCTTGGACCGGACCCATCTATCTCTATCTATTTTGATGCGCTGAGCCCAATCATCATTTATATTGGTCAAAAAAATAAATATCTCATTTTTCTTTTTCAAGTCGATCAAAAAATTGTAAAATGCTTATAGCCCTATAAAAAGTTTTCTCATTTTGTTTGGAAGCAAAATCATTATCGATCAGAAAAAATATCTGTAATCTGTAATCAGCATACTGAATTAATTTTCTTATATTTTTACTTTTTATTTTTGAATATCTTTAAAAAAAACGAGATCTAAACATATAGTTGTAACAGAATAGGCTTGCAAAGAGAAACATTTTTTCACGTGTTTTAATGCACGTACGCCACATTACCCATCGATTCACTCCCCACTGTGAGATTTCTATGAATTTTTCTTTGGGAAAATTGATCTCGTAGGAAATTTTCTTGAAGCATCTGTAATCATAAGACTAAAAAAAGACATGAAGTCTTCGGTCCTACGTGACGATGTACACGACGTCGAAATTCCGGCATCGGTTCTAGGCACAGAGTGCAACTTACGAAAGTCCTTGAACTTTCCCATGAACTGAAAATTTCGAGGCAACAATATTTTCAATACGATTTTTAAAGAGGTTTTCGAAAGTGTGCTATGGAAGGTTTTATTCTTCGAGAAAACAACAAAAATGACGCCGCTCATTTTTCCTTATTCTCGAAAGAATTTATCTTAAAAAAATATGCCAAAAAATGGGCCAACTTTTTCAATTTTTACTGAAACACACATCCAAAAAGGGTTTTCAGGCTGTTTGAACTCTACAAGAAAATCCTCCCCTACAGTAAGAGCATTTCGAGTTAAATTTAAGAATTAATATAAAAAAAATACCGCACCAATTTATTTAAAATTTCCACAGTCTATAGCCACATTTTTGCATTCGAAAATACAATTCTGTAAATTTTTGTAATAATTTTTAATATTTTACTGTTGATAAATTTTCATCTACTCATGAATGTGCCCCAATATGACATAAAATTTTTAAACAAATAAGTTTTGCTCATCATGTAGCGTGTAGTTTATCAATAACAAGAGAAAAATAATTTATCTGGAATTAATTGTTTATTCTTCAGGCAATGGTTGCTTGTTATCCTGGCGATGGTTCCCACTTCGTTAAGCACGTGGACAATCCGAATCACGACGGTCGATGTATCACGGCAATTTATTACCTCAATAAAAATTGGGACATTGAGGTACGTCTCAAAACTATATTGTTTCAATCATTTCAAATGGGCTTGAAATTCGTTTCAGTATTCCCCGCTCAAACTCTCCTAATGTTTTCCTTCAATCGAATTCTTGGATTTGGACATTTTTATCGTCAACCGATGTTTTTGTGTCATAGAAAAACGGTGGTTTGTTGAGGATTTTTCCGGAAGGCTGGCGTCGAGACATGGTCGCAAACATTGAACCTCTGTTCGATCGATTGTTATTTTTCTGGTCAGATCGAAGAAATCCTCACGAAGTTCAACCCGCTTATAAAACTAGATACGCCATAACATTGTGGTATCTTGATACAGGAGAGAGAAACGGAGCTTGCCGAATTAGTCCAAAAGAAAGTAAGAAATTCCAAAAAAACGTTTTGATAGCAAAATAACATATCGTCGGAGAAATCTAATTTTGTAAAGGGCTTTGTATATATGTGTAATGAAGAAATTTGGAATCATCGCCTCATCGATCGAATGCACTGGAAATTACAAGCATCGATAACTCTTCTCATTTCAGAAAAAGTGCATCCTGAGTCACTGCTGGAGCGTGCAGTTGTAGAATCCGAATTGTAGATACAACCTAGACGTTTATTCAATAACTTTCGATGAGTAGGCTGCATCGAAACAGCTGTAAATATATAAATATATTTATCGATTGACGAACTCAGTGAGGATTGAACGTGAAATGCATTAATTACGTATTAAGGATTATCGGATATTCAATAAATAAGTTAAAAGGACAATGGTGCTCAATTTCCGGAAGTTACAGTCTGAACGCCTGTAAAAACGGACGAAAAAAACCAAGTAGTTTTCTTCGTTCAAGGAAGTTGTAAACATTAATTATTTATTACGCTTCAGATACGACACTGCATTGAGAAATGAAAAAACTCTTCTGCATGTTTTTCTCTGTTTCCTCGCTGCAGAAAAAGAACCACAAAAATTATTGTTTTCCTTTCTGTAATCTTAGATTTGGCTGATATTAGATCGCTCGATATCTCCTAGCAATCGACGAATCGTTATCATTTTCAATTCCAATTTTTTCTGATGCCGATATTGACTCGTTGAAAAAAAACTAAATATCAAAAAATTGCTCGCTGAAACAGAGATCGGAATTCTATGAATTGTTAAATTTATTAAGTTATCTTCAAACTCGTTGACATTTTTGAGTCAGCGAGACACAAATCATTCAAAATATGCTTCCAGTGCTGATGAATTGATATCTTGCCTCAAAACCGTTCCTGTAGCATTAATATACGAATATTGCAAGTTTTAAAACGTGAAATAAGTTTTTTCTTTCATCTCTCTCTTTCGCTTTCCCTCTTAATTATAAAAGTTCAACGCAATGGCAGTGTCAATAAAAATGATTTCAGATGTTTTATAAAACTGCTCAGTTTCGTAAATTTTTTTATATATAATACTGAGGAAACACTTCTTTCATGAGAGTACGACAATTACTTTCAATGAAAATTATAGATTTTTGCTACTAGTAAAAAAAATTGGTCATTTTCTATTTTTTTTTTTCATCTTGTTCATATGGAATAGCAAGATATACTGAAAACAATGTAGGAAGCGTGAAATTGTTCACAATCCGTAGAAAATTCTCTCAAGATACTACTTCATTGACACAGCATTGCCAGAAAAATCCTCGCCACAGTAATTAACTTATTATCATGGTTCAATTTAGTTAGAAAAAAATTCACTATTAACTTAATTTGTAGAATTAATGGTTAATCTATGCAAAAAAATCTTGCACTTTGTAAAACGTTGTCACAATTTATCACAGTCAAAGAAATAAATATTGTACAAATTTTGAAACTTTTAGTTTCGGTTTTACTTATTATTTTTTATGTCTAGTCTATAGTATAACAGCTTCCAGTATCCCCTTCCTGACCCTCATTTTATAGAAATTATTTTTCTCTGCATCAAATTCCATTACCATAATAGCAATCCTTTCATAACAATAATTATATCACAAGAAATATTAAATTTGGAAAACCTCATTGGAAGGAAATCAGAGATTTTTTTTTCAAAGAATAAAGTAAAAACGTTGTTAACAACGGTCACAACGGTAAACAGAAAACAAAATGAAGAATTAAAATTTGAAAATAATTTCACAGGGGAATTTGTTTGTAACGTCCTCAAACGTCAAATAATTTGAGCTCAACATACAACTCGATCGATAAAATAGTGTACGAAACATATATAATATATATACAAACATACCGCACGGGATAAAAGGTTTACACATTATACACACACTGGATAAAACAACAAAATATATATTAATATATGTGTTTAGTTTGAAAATCGCGAATATTAAAAAGGCCAAATACGTGAGGAAATACAACTCAAGTCAATTTTACGATCGCTGTGTTGGAAAAAAACCATCGAAACAACGCCACAAATCGCGGCGTTGGAAAGAGACAAAGAAAAATTAACATGGGTGCACGGGGTGCACGACTCAAGGGCGACAGTTTTCAGTTCAGTTATAGGGGACGCGATAGCGCCGAGTGAAAAAAGACGAGACGTGAAACAGTTATTTTTTTTTTTTAGTGCATCGAATACGACAGTGACGCAGAAGGTTCTCGTGAGACAGTTTCGACGTGAAAAGAAAAAAGAACGTTTGAATTATGAGAAAACGAACGAAATTTCGTAGGGATAGTTGAGGAAAAGTAATACGCGAGAAAACAATAAAAAATCGCACGCAAATGGCGGATTAACGGGGAGACAGATCTTGCGATCGAACATTTTCGCAAAAAAATGGACTGGTGGTTCATTGACAAGCGTCGTGACACTTTTATTTTTATCGTAAATTCAAGATTATTTTGCAATTTTTCGTAATCCTTAAAAAATAACGTCATCAGGTTTAAGAGTATAGAAGTGAACGAAAAAAATATATAGGATCAGTTGTGGTGGTAGGATATCGGTGTTGGATCATCACACAGCTGATGCACCTCGATCTGACATATTTGCGAGTGACAGTTGTGTTGTTATTCGTTGTTGGCAATGATTGTAAATTGCATAATTGTAGTGGCAAAACGTGTTATTAACCGAAGTTAATAGAGTAAACGAATTTGATCCGGATAATTACTTAATTTTATTTTTTTGTTCAATTTTTTTATTGTTCACAAATTCGTGAATTAATTGACATTAACGGGGTAACACGAAAAGTGATAGTTTTTTGTACACAATGGCGCTCCTCGATCATTTGTTCGACTCCAAACAACAATCCGGGCCCGACAGCCTCGCCGATCTTTGCTGCAAAACTATTTGCGACAATCTCGATATTATATCGATCAAAGACCAGCATGGAAATCGTACTCTTAGAGATGATATTACGTTGCCCAGTGAAATATGCGACAAAATTATCGAATTTGTACAACGCAGCACCGTTTCCAATGCAGACAATTCATTCTTTGCTATGTTTCGTAACACCAAAGCTACCCGTCTCAAACGTGTTTCTATTGCTTCGAATTTTATCACTGATTGGGCTGTAATGGTTATCGCTACACCCGAAGTCTCACATCTCGATTTTGGAGAATGCAGAAATTTAACCACACTTTCTATTGAATGTATCAATGCCATGTGTCACCCCGATCTTCACAGCCTTGCCTTCCGAGGACCCCAAACTGTTCTTCGACAACAGACTCAAAGTAAGTTTTTCTTGTTTTGTTTCCACTTCATCAGTCTTTTTTCAGTGTACAATTTTTGAATCTTTAGTGAAAACTTTTTAGCTGTGATTTGCTTCCAGATTTTGTTCTCTAAGAAAGTACTGTTGTGGCCAAAAATATTGTAATAATGATCCTATATGAAAATAAATGTACAAAAAAAACATTAAGTTTTTGAATGACAAAAAACTGAATTATAAATACTTCTGCTGCTTATAGCATAAAATTGGACTAGAGCCAGTCGGCATATGTTTGTTCAAAATTCGGCAAAATTTCAGTTCAAATCGATTGAAATGTTTTTTCTTGTTTTTCAGTGTCATTGAAAAATTGGCATTATTTGATGGTTCAAATTGAGGATTTTATGATTGAAACAGATTTTTTCCTGTTCCCTTCAAATCCTTACTTCAATCGCACATACATGGCAAAAGCATAAAAATGTTTTTGTCATAAGTATTCATTCCATTGACTATTCACTCCACCGTATATATATATATTCAATTTCACCCTGACATTTAAATGCTGCAAAGGAGAAGTAATAATCAAAACGATATAATGTTTTCTATGTACAGATTCAAGAGTTCTTGAAGATTATGCCAACAGAGGATACATATTCAACACTCCACATCTGCGGCGTCTTGCTGTGCACAATATAAATATTCCATCACTGGATTATCGTATATTACTTGGTACTTTAACGAATTTGACACACCTGGATATATCCGGAGCGACAGACGTAAAAAGTTTCACTTTCTTGGAAGAAGTGCCGCAGCTCTTGTCGCTTTGTCTTTACAATGTGAAAAACATAAGCAGTTGCAAAACATTCGTTGCTGAAATATGCCAATTAAAAAAATTACGTCATCTCGACATATCGCAGTCCAATCATAAGTATGGATACTTCAAAAGTCCCAATCAATTTCTGAGCACATTAATGAGAGGTTTACCAGAGCTGGTTTCTTTGGATATTGGTGGTACCAATCTTGCTGGTACAGGAGTCACCGAACATCCGCTTGAAGGATCACTAAACGAACTTGAGTTGTGCGATATACAAGGTCTCTCCTCAAGAGTACGCAAACCACTGCAATTTCTTGGTTTGTATGGTACTCATCACAGCGCTTGCAAAAGACACGACATACCGGCGGAGGTGGTGAGTGATTTTCACCTTTTTTCATCTCTCATCCAATGAAATAGAATATTGGAGAACAAATGTTTGTTTGCCTTTTCATTTTTTCGGAGTCTCAAAACATTCCTGATGCTTTTTGAGACTTTCCACAGTTTAGCTGAAATCCTTAAATAATAGAAGGAAAGTGAATACGCATTTCCTTTTATTGTGACAATCAATAGAACCTATTACTATTGCTTTTGGTAATTAAATCTACGCATTTTACAGATCGCAGGGGATGCTACCGAAGAACAAATATTGGTAGCACTGAGAATTTGCATGGACAATAAACAAGAGCTCTTGCAAAAAATCCTGAACGATCTTTATCACGTGTTTAGGTATGACTATTGCAAAAGGATGGATCAAGCTCTGTACATGGTGCTTGAAGCCATGGATAAATATTTACCCGAAAGGCACATTCAGATATCTGGAAGGTATAAAAACGACGACAAGTAACCTGAAATATTGATTTCTACACTGATTCATTTAATTTATCATATACATTGTCAACCGATAATGGTGAAGTTCAATTTATTCGAATATTTTTCAATACGATGGAAAACAAAAAGTTGCATTAAATCTCTAAATACAAATGAAGTCTCATGAAATAAGGATTCCGCAGCATGATTGGAATTTACAAAGATGATAATAATTTATTACGTTGATTGACCGAAAAATGTATTGCTTACAGCGCAACGCTCTTTTACATTGTAAAAATGAAGGAAAAATGTGGTTTGCCTGTTCCACTGCGACGAAAAATAATAGGTACTCTTTTGGCGGGAATGAATGCCCACAAAGACGAAGAAACAATGATGAGAAACGGCTGTTTGGCGCTTTGCCAATTCCACATACCTCAGGATGTTGTAAGTTTCGTGTGAAAATATTTTCGCACATTTTCGTATTACCCGAAAAAGCAAAGGTTTTTCAAGCTCTATTTTTTCATTAATATATGATATTTTATTGTATTTATACAGATGTGGAATTACGAGCCGCTGGTCAAAGTATTGTTGCATTCGGCGAGATACGCAGAATCCGAAGGTTTTGTTCAACGAATCGGTATATATTTGTTAAATTCGTTGGCATGTCAGGTCGAGGGAGAGAAAAAACGTTTGTTGGGAAAATTGGGTTGTGTAAGGACGATGTTGAATCTTGTGAAATATCGTGTCAAATACGCCATGTTCGATGATGTGCTTGAAGTCGCTTGGTCAACGATGTGGAACATGACCGATGAAACGCCAATCAATTGTCAAAGATTTTTGGACGATATGGGAATGAGTTTGTTCCTTCGATGCGTAAAGGTAATTTTTTATCTTAAAAAACTTCATCTTCGTGTTGCTTCTTTTTAATTGTAATGAAAGCTGCATGAATACGAATTTCTTAATGCAAAATATTCGAAAAATTCTCTACATTTGAAAAAAGAATTTTTAACTTTTTATATTTTACCAATTCTGCTGTGAATATAGCATTTCCCACTTAAAGAGGAACTTTTGCGCAACATGATGGGTTTAATAGGAAATGTTGCTGAAGTCGATAGCCTTCGATCTCAACTGATGCAGGATCGATACGTCAGTGTTTTCGCTAAATTATTGGCTTATGGTAGCGGCTTTATCGAGGTATGAAAATATTTGCCTTTGTCTCTTTTGTATGTAAAAAAAAAAAAAAAAATACGAAACATAATAAGAATATGATTTTTAAAATGAACGGTGCATCATTCAACGGATGTTTTTTTGAAAGTGATACAAATAAATGGAGGAAAACGTGTTGAATAATATGAAATATGTTCGTAAGGTGTTGATTATTTTTTTTGTCCAAGGTTTCTTACAATGCCGCCGGCATCTTGGCCCATTTAGCATCGGACGGTGTCGAAGCTTGGACAGTAGAAAGTCCCACGAGGGATGAAGTTCTTGAAGGAATGGTCACGGCTATCGAAAGCTGGGATCTATCAGCATCTCGAAATATTAATTATCGTTCGTTTTTACCACTTTTACGACTGTTGGATGTTTATCACACTCCGCAATGCCAACACTGGGCAGTTTGGGCACTTGCCAATCTCACCAAAGTATATCGTGAGTAAAATTTACAATATAAAGTCGCATTCAAGAAGGAAAAAAAATGTTTGAAGTCACTACTTTTATTCAGATCTGTTTGCAGTGATTTCGAACTCTCAGAAGAAATCATTGTCATTTACCGGAGGGTAGTCAAAACTTTTTCCGAGTTGTTTTTAGATGAATTTTAGTTGACTATCTATTTATATTATTGAATAATCAAAAATATTCATTTATTTACGCAAATTTGGGCAATAAAATGAAGAAACTTTTACGAATAAAAGTGAATTGCTCCTAAGATTTTTAACTCGTAACATTTACCGTATTTGTACTGTTGAATTGAATCTTTTAACGTAGAAATTTTATTTTAACCAGCTTTGAAATATTGCTCGTTGGTGGAGGCAGAAGGTGGAATCGAGAAGCTCAACAATCTGCTCACGGATTCGAGGCCCTACAATAGAATTAAGAATCTCGCGGTACTCGTAATAATGAATTGTAGCCTGGGAGATTATAGTAAAATGGAGAGAACGGTACTGGAGCAGAAAAAAGTGATATACGAAAACGCTTGAAAAGTACGATGTTATCTGTTCAAGGTTGAAATTAAGAAATGAATGCCACATGAAAACGATTCAAAGAAAATTTTAACACGAAGAAACACATCGGAAAATCTAGTATTAGAGAAACGAATTATCGATTCGGTTGCCAAATAATCTGGTAAATTCATAAGTGAAGAAATGATGATGAAAAAGTGCAAATCATTTTGGATATTCCACGTGCGATGAACTCATGTTATGAAAACAATTTCGAAGCACGAAAGAGGCAAGAAGGCAAGGAGGGCAGGGAGGGGCGAAAACACAACGAGAAAGTAACAAATTCAAGTATGAATGAGCCATTACTGGTTCTACCATACGAAAAAAAAGTCGTATCGAACAAATATCCTGTTATATTTGAGTTGGAAACAATTCCATCGTCGAACTTCGAACGGTCATTTTATGTTCTGTAAAAAATAATTAATAGAACTATTGTAATTGTTCAGTGTTCCCGCACATAGGGATTCGGCTTTTACGATCTCGTCCTATTGACTTTGACCCTCTGTTGCTTCATTAACTTCCATCTCTCTGCGAAAACTTCCGAGAGTATTTTCCGGAGCGACTCCTCCTTCCTGATTGCCCTGCGTGATCGTATTTTCTATGAGCAGGGCCCAAAAAAGTGCGATAAATTTCTGTCGATACAGTCGGCCGGAGTTTCCCGCTCGGTTTTTACGGGCTCTGGTCTTGAACAACTGATAAAAATTTTCAACCCCTTCGGTCATCGGTTTACGAGCCAATACATCGTTGAAGGGTCACCCATTCCGGTAATGGAAGATCATTGAAACCAAACATCGCGCGAACTCATCGTTGACGTTTTTTTTTTCTAGTACTACGTTAAAACGACAAAGTTATATGTTTTATTATTTTTAATTATTAATAAGTGCCTACATCGCCTGTGCAAAACAGTCCTCGAAGCGCAGATTTATAAAATCAAAACAAAAGTCCCCTCATCTTTAACACCGATCGGTTGCAAGTCCGAAAAAGGTGTATTGAAAAACACACATACAAAAAAAAAGAACGATAATTCAATTCTCAATATGGATTGTAATAAAATGTGCTGTCATTGCGTCTTGCGAGTACAGAATTACAAATTGATGAAAAACAAAAAAATTCATAGTTTCGTCCTGTTTGTCTCCTCTTTCTCCAAGGACAAAAATTCAAAAACAGAAATAAAGTGAAAATTGCAAAAAAAAACAAATACTGCGTGAAGTTCATGATTACGGCTGTAGTAATTTATTCTTATCCAACGTTTTAGTAGAATGTAATAAAGAAAAAGGATACCTGTTGAAAAGACTTTACTGTAAATAGCAGCAGTACGTGTAAAGGGTATGAAAGTGTGAAAGCGCTCTTTACGTTTGTATGTTTTTGTATATCAACGATTATATAAAACTATCAAAATTGTTTCACGGTCAATCATTAAAGCAATGATAAAGCAAAATATCGTTTTCGGTGGACGACAATGTAAATGATTTAATCGTCAAATTGTTCGCAGTTTTATTATTATCCCGCCCAGTTTTACTACGTTTTTCAGCAGAAAATTAAATTTCGAAGAAAAAACAACGAGTACGGAAATAATACATTATTTCGAGGGAATAGCAAAAATCTTCATATTTTTGGATACCGTCTTCAAAACTTTACCCCCTTATTTTAGTGTGTTTCTAACTGTAAAGATTGTTTATGATGTCAGACCTCTGAGAAGTTTTAAGCAGAATTGAAGTTTCTTTGTTCAGGATTTATTTCGAATTATTGATCGTGAAATTGTAGGATCCTCGAAGTAATGCTGAAAGTTGCCTCGACCTGTCAAATGTAGTAGTAAAATAATAATTGCCGCGGGAGAAAAGGGATCATAAAAGTTGAACCTCACTAGAAGTTTGCAGACGTTGCAGACTATGCTTGTGCATGTGTTATTTTACATCACAATTTCCGGTTCCTCCTTTTTTTTTTTAATTCTATACACTGACACCGACCGAAGGTGCAGTTCAAAAATGTCGTAGAAAGTAAGTTCCTCTTTATGAACACGATTCGTTCGTTGATGTTTCGATTTGTGCAGGGGCAATAAGAATCTAGAAATGACACGGTTATCGGCAGCGAACGTATTCTTCAATCTACATCCATCTCAATTTTTATTAATCGGATTTCGGCACGATAATTCAATTTTTGCTGTGAATCTTCAATTAGTAGATCCAGAGGAATAGAGTCGTAAATCCAATATCGGCAATTTCTTGAAAAATAACTTGAATTCAATTTAATAATTTATCTTCACCGTCACAGTCTGTAACAAAACGATTGTGTATGCTCAAGAATGAATTATAATAAGACGTATCGAATGATTATATAAAAAAGTAAGTATCCGGAATCAGTGATGATGAATGAATACTCAAAGAATGATATTCATTTTTTATAATATCGTGAAAAAAAAACAGTTTGGAAGTAATTTTGTGCCTCCGAAAGTGTTTCGTCAGTGCATTTGGGTGTTCCTCAAGTGCATTTGTACCTGTTCAAAACCGAGTGCAGGTGCACTCGAGGAACTAACAGCGCCTTCTGATGTCACTGTCGGTAAACAGTAGCGCCAAATTTCTCCCACTCTCCGGCATGAATAGCCGGATTTGAGAGAGCCGCTAGGCGATGTTAGCGCTACGAAACGGCATGGAGCTTCGTATATGAAAGAAAGGCGGAGGTCTAAGAAACTACAAGTGTGTCAGTTATAAGTTCAAGGGATGGTGTAGGGTGTAGGTGGTTCCGTTGGTGTTTCTGGTTTGCCGCACGTCAAGTCAATCGTTATCTCTCTCCTAACCTTTTCGCGCGATATCGTCGCGATAAACCGCGAGAGAGATACCTACCACGAGAAACGTTATTTCGTTGACAAGTGTATCGTGTGAAAAAATAACTTTGTATAAAAACTCATTGTTTTTTCATTGACAAATCGAATATAAAAGAGGGATAAAGTAACGAAAAAAAAAAGAGTAAAAATTGTTATACATAGACGACACGCATACTTACACAATGTGGCACGATAAATTACGATCGTAGCCCAGGCTTATAACGAGGAGAGATCCGAAAAGTGTTTGAGAGAAGAGAGTTGACGGTGCCGCCCAATAATAATGGAGCTGCTGTTATCCGTGCTCTCGTGATTCTCTTGGGCACGGATCTCTTTCTCTCTCTCTCTTTCTTTCTCTTTTATAAATTTGTATATCTTCGTCCAGTGGAACGTCATTTTTTTTTACAATTAAACGTGTCGTTTGACACTCGACACACACGCGCGCACACACAAGTCCGTTTTCGCGTTCTCCCCCTCCAATCTTCTTCATTCATAATCCTTATTCTTTCATTTTTTCGCGAGTGTTGGTGTGCTTTCGTAATTTTTTATCAGTTGTTTTTTTTCTTCCCTCTCTATCTCTCTTCGTCGTTCTTATAAAAGAAGCAAAAAAGTCAAGCTACAACGTGCGGTTTCGTTCGTGTCACGCTCAGCTGGCTTTACCGATTTCCCGGTATTATTTACCAATATTCGAACATGGCATCTTCACATTTGGGTATACAAATCGGCTCTGCCTGGCTACAAAGAAAAATCAATCTCAGACCCCAACGTCGTGGGGTTCACCTTGTCACCGAAGAAATACTTGGACAAATACCCGAACTCTGTCAATTCTCCGTTGGTCTATGTCATCTACAAAGTTAGTACCTTGTTATCAAATCTCATTGCACTTGTTATTCAATCTTTGCCTCCAATCTCCATCTTTACTTGTCCTTGTTTTGGAACATTTGTTTTGTTGTACTTAACAAAATCGTTTCAACAATGATATGTTTTTTCGGCACATTATACTCTTAGCTGTGTTGTCACGGCAGTTTCGTTCATTTACTTGATTCACGCTTGTCATTCTCTTTTAATATCATTGCAGAAAAAATAGTTACTGTCATAATTTGTGAAAAAATGACAGGTGATATTATATTGAATGCTCCATAATTAAGCTCTCATTTGCCTAATTCTTTCTGGTATACCATAATATGAAATTTATGAGCGATAAAGTTATTCCTCTTTCTATTCCTTTTCTAGGAGTTTGACCCCCATTTGATTTATCATTTTTCATGAATGTGGAGGTCTTTTTGTTCCATTATTATCTTAATCTTCATAGACAAACCATGAGCTATGATTTTTGAAGGATTCTATAACTTGATCTTCACAAATATTACATGCTTCAATGATGTCCACTGATTTCTAAGCATCATTGTTTTTTCCTATTTTCAAAACCAACTGTTCTTTTTCTTAAGCATTTCATTTTTTATTTGAAAAGTTGAATTTGCAGAACATTTTTCTAAACTGTTATTTGAGATATATGAATTATTGTTATTAGAAAACTGGAAGCGCGTCACATACACAAAACTATAGGTGACAAATGTTGAATTATTGAATTTCAGTTCTACACACGTCAGCCAGTTTGGCGCTGAATGAAAGTTGGGATCCAGACGTCAGAGATGACATGGAAATGATGCTCAATAAAATAATACCTGAGGATATACCATACAGACACAGTTGTGAAGGACCCGATGATATGGTAAGTTCAAAACTAAATGTCCTAAAGAGGAATTCTATTTTGTTTATTCAATGACATCGCTTTATGGACATTCTATATTTATATAAATAATTCAATATTACTAGTGCAACAAAAAATCACAGAAGATCATAGAGTTACTAAAAATACTTTTGGAATACCGATAACAGAAGTTTTCATATCCACAACGAAGGTGGTATCACTCCATGGAATATTCAAACATTTTTATTCAAAGAGCTTAAACCGTTACAAATATGAAAGTATTTAATTCCGAATGTTGTAATTTTTTAAAAAAGATCGTCATATGTAATAGCAGAAGAAAAAAGTCTCTAATTTTTACTTACCTGCTCTAACACAAATTAATGATAATAAAGGAAGTATCAGACTAATGAAAAATCGTCAAGATTTTTTGATAAAAAAAAAACTATGAAGGATGGAATAAAATTCGTTAAACTAGCAATAATTGCAGAACTATTACATGAGATTTGAAGTTGTGATAAACAAGATGGAAAATTGTATTTTTTGCTTGAATTATTTTTCAGCCGGCTCACGTAAAAGCCTGTTTTCTTGGTTCTTCCATGAGCATTGCAATAACAGATGGTAAATTGGCGCTTGGAACGTGGCAGGGAGTATGGTTTTGCGAACATCGAAATAACGCTGGTAGCCGAAAGTTGGTGATAACGTTGACCGGCTGTTTGAGAGATTCGGCGCGTAGTCCTCTTAGTCCTGTGAGTCCTATAGCATCGACCAGCAGCTAGGACCACTCTCACCCCCGAAGACGCGGCAAACGTCAGCTGCGTTTATCAACTTCTAGCTTTTCGAGCTAGCAGCCGCCTAAGCAGACACACATTAGCCGAAAAACCTAAGAGTTTAAGAAAGAAAGACGGGCAGAGCGGAAACGGAACCGAAAAGATCGAGAAATAAACATTTTCACTTTTCGAGATCGAAGCAAAAAACCTGTTGACAAGAAAAGAGCGTCGGGATAATTCTGGTTAGAATAAATCGAGCAACATAACTGCAGAATTATGTCGAATGCGGAAAGATGGGAGTGAGAGAAACTACGAAAACAGAGCTGAAGATATGAAGATTAAGCCAGGAAACAATGCCGAAACGTTCAAATCTTGATAATTAGGTGTTTTGAAGCTGTAAATGTTTGTGGAAATTATGGCTGGTTCAGTGAAAAAAATAGAATATATAAATGAGTGGGACGAGGAGCAAAGGGTAGGAGAAGAAAAAGAGAGAGAGCGAAAGAGACAAATGAGGGCATTTATTAAGAGAGATAAATTTGAAGGATGGATAGGTCACGCGATTCTTTGATATACATATCCATTTTTTACTTTTTCTGCTTGCCTCGAATCATTGATGAAATTATTTTCGAAGAAGGAAATTGATAACTAAAAAAAAAAAGAAGAAAAGAGAGAAAACATTATAATCACGAATACGATCGTCTAGTCGTCGTGTATATTCTTTTATGTACACCGCGATAATCCAGAGTCAAGAGAACATAATACAAAAAAAATGCTAAGTCCCTCGACGTAGCTAGACAGGCAAAAGAAGCAAAAAGTAAGGCTTTTCCGTCATATTTAATACAAAACATTCCTTAGGTAACGAGCTGATGAATTTTGGTATTAAATCGAGCGAGTGTTGAGAGGTAAAAATTGCGATGCAACGTAATTTGATATAAAATAGAGACTTATCTCGTGAAATAAAAGTTGTAACGCAATAGTTTTCAAGTTGGAATAATTTGATATCCGGAAAGCAAAGAAAAATGCAAAAATCCACGATACTATCCAGCGCACTCTTTCTCAGTAGAAAAAAAAGAAATCAAAAACCAAAAAAAGCATGTATCGAAGAGAAAAAAGCAAGATGAGGAATAAACGAAGACTATCGCATCCTGATAAAACGCGTCCAAAACACCGAATTTAATTATGATAGCTTTATTTGAGAAATCCTTGCGAGAAAATGAAAAATTACAAAAAAAAAATAGCGAATAATGATAACGAGGCAGAGGAGGATATTATTGGGCGAAGAGAGTGAAAGGGACGAATTAAAATCACAGAAAAGAACAGAAATTCGGATAGAGTGGCTCGGCTAAAAACTTAAGTGAAAGGAAAGTGAATAGAAAAGCGAAACGAAGGCGAGAATTGTGTATCCTACTTTTGTACATTATAATGACGATGGGCTCGAATATCATTGTTCAAAGCTCATCGGGTACACCGAAAAATGAAAAAAAAAAACATAAAAAATAAAAAAGGAGATACTAAATAAGAAAAATACGACACGACGCATTCAGAATCACTGCTTGTTATAGGCTAGTCGTTTTCAATGACGTTTCCATTTGCATCGGGGGTGTATATAGAGTATACATACGTAAGAAATATTTGAAAACAAATCGAAGAAAAAAACCACTACGTTATAGACATATATACATAAATGAACAATGAAAATGCGTAATATTTCTTTGCTCTGTTAATAACAAACATTTCCGCTCAACGCGTCGCGTCTTTGTCTCGAGAAAATGCCGAATTATCTTGGCCGAATTCTCCGAGCTCTTTTTTTCATGTGCCTCAAATTAAAGAATTTCTTATTGATGAGAAGAAAAAACTAATGATTATTACAGACCAAAAAATCGTTGGATTTGGGGGGGGGGGGGGGGGGGGACTGTCAGATCTTTGAACATAACAATCGACGAGACTTTTCAGAGTTGCTCAAGATCTGTGCGTCATACGTGTGCATCAGATTGATACCAGAAAATCTATCGTTTCTTCACGTAGCCGCTTTTCTCTGTGGGTAAAAACGTGACGAGAATCTCGTTGAAAATTCGTCTCGATAAGTGTATTTTGACAAGAGGCTCGGGTCACACTCTTAAAATGTTTTCCCTTAAAGTTACGTCGAATAAGTGACTAGTTCGCCAGTGTTTAGACGATCGTTATTTAAGATTTGATTCGGTCCGTTGGAAGCAATGAGCAATGATTGATTTCGTTTCAATAAAACTTAAATGGTTTCTCGATTTACTGTTACGAGCCGAGTAATAAAATCCGCGAAAAAAAAATAAGCACTCGCTGGCTCGTCGCCGGTTTCTTTTCGTTCCAAATATGCCATAATCCTCATGTTTTTCTTCGAGTTGATATCTCGCCTCGTTTTGGCTCAAGTGTCAAAAGTCATTCCATTGCTCCGTTTCGAAATATGCTCAAGTTTGCTTGTTAGAAAACCATGAATTGTTACTGAAAGAGAAATAATGAAAAGCGGTAACTCTCAGCTCCGGATATTGAGTATATTTCTCAACAGAATTTTCGTTGAATCTACAAAGGGAGAAAAAACAGGTTGTGAAAGCGTTAATGATTCTTGTATCGATAAAAAAGTCGAGGCGATTGAAAGCAGATGTTTCTGAAACGTGTTCGTCGCTATTGATCGATTTGTTTCCATTATTGTTGGGCTGGTATAAAAATCATTGTAAAATACGAAGTTGTGTGAAAAATGGTCTCGATCGAGGACAAGAATGGAGCTTTGCATCATGAGAATATATTTGAATTCATGAAGATTATGCGAAAGAAGTACGGGGAGCGGAAATGCTTGAATCGGGAGTTTTCTGTAACACAACGGAGAACGAGCATTGCAAAGAAATCAATGAAATTAAAAGTAAAGATCAATAAGTGGCAAACAAAGAAGAGTAATTCAAGAAGAAAATCAAGAATTATGAAGAAGCAAAGTTCAACACCGTCGAAGCTTGTGACGAGCTTTCAATGAATAAATAAACCAAAAGAGACAAAAATCACGTGAAACCAACCAACCATATGTAATATTAAGCCAGCAGTCGATGTTAGCAACGTATATCCCTCTGGTGTATAGATAAACAGAAAAAAAAACGAAACAGAGAAGAATAAAAACATTGTCGTCCGCTACGAAAAACTAATGAATTTAAAAGCAAAGAAAGAAAAAGGAAAACAAGTATATACATCTACGAAAACGTAAGCTTCTACGTTTTAAGTACGCTAAAGAATAAACAACTTCAGTATAAATTACATATTAACGGAGCTCAAACTATGATATGGCTACGAGTATTAAATGGAACAACAAATTGTTAAGGATTAGCGAGAGAAACAAAAGAAAAACACACGAAAACATAAGGTCCTTGGTCCAAAAAGCTGATTAGAATTGCGAGATATTGTTTCGAGAGGAGAGAAAGCCAAGCGCAAGAATAAATATATAAAAATAGGAGAAATAATGGAAGAAAGGTGATCAAATATTGAAAAGCTCGATTAATTCATGCACAAAGGCAATCGCGTTATTAACAACCCACGCCCGATTAAAATTGTTTAGATAAGCATAACGATGGCATCCAGATTCGTAAAATAATAATAATAATCATAATAATCATAATCATATTAATAATATTGATAAATCACACATTCACGATGGAAATATATGAAAAAAAAAGAAGAAAAAAAAAAACAAGCCAACAACCGGTAATACACAAACACAGAAACATTTCTACCGAAAAATAATATTCGAAAATTTGGATCGCGGCATTGTATGTATGTAAATAATCGCCAATTCGAATAACAGATCACACACACTTTCTAGTTCCCATTTTTTTCGATGTATGTGACCAACTTTGCATTTCTCATTGATTACATCGTGTAAAATGTATGTCGTATCTTGAGAGAGCGAAAGCGAGAGAGGAAGGAAGAATGAGACGTGCGTTAAGCAACATCCAATAACCTTGAGTGTGTGAAAATTAGTCCATATAAATGGCATGGGGAAAAAAAACAGAAAGAAATGCAAATCAAACTCATTGAACTCAAACGTTACGTATAATTATTGAATACGTAAAGTTCATCACGAATGATTTGACAGTTCAATTACAAAACCTCGACGAGGTTTTCGGAAACAAAATGAGAAATAAATGTATAAAAAAACAACAAAAACATTGAAATTCCGTTGAGTTACCGAGTTTGAGATATTTCGTTTTATAAAAAAATTGTCCTTTTAGCGATGAAGGTGCAAAAAGGGTACAGGGGAGGGATGAATAAAAACTTGAACTTTCGTTCAAGAGTCTTTGTCCTTTTCCAGATTTCTTGTAGCGTTTAATATTTGCTATTGTTTATTGTCAGCATCAAGTAGCGTATAGTGTCTGTAAATACAGGGTGAAGAAAAAGACGGAAGTGAAAAAACAAATGAAAAAGATGAAAAAAATATGCAACCGAAATAAGAATACTATTTAGTGGAGAATTTCACGATAATAATTTTATCGCAATATCATATTTGATTAATCGAATATTAATATTTAAATACGTTGTAATTCTTCTCGTTTAATCACAACAAATGGAGCGAAAAAAACGTAGAAAATTGAAAAATGAAAATTAACGAAAAAAATTTTTAAAATTAAAAAAAAAAAACCATTACAAAACGACATATGCAAGAGGCATGGCTCTATCTGCGATCTTTGCAACGTTCAATCTAATGTTGATCTATTTATATTTGTTAATCTGAAATTAGGCCCAGTCCATTGAAATTTATTAAAGTGTCATTTTCAAATCTTTCGAATAATACTCCATTTTTTTTCTTTTCGTTTTTTCACCTTTCAAACGGTTTTCACGTTTTGTCGGCCATCCAAATTTTTCGAATTCTTCTCTTACCGGCATATAAGATTCTTTCTCCAATAATTTCGATGTCATCAACATTATTTTCTTCAGTAGGAAGAGTGTTTCAAAGTAAATCATAAAAATACGAAGGCTTTGAATGTTTTAGAGATATTATGAAAAATCAACCAAACCATGCAATCAATATTTTCGATGTTTATTGAAAATTTAACACGATTTAAAAGGAATATATATTTAAATTATTTTCAGAATTTCTTTTGTAACTAAATAATAATAATATTGAATATTCGAATTGAATTTTCGAAACTTCTTGATCCAGCGAGTCAAATTAAAATTAGGATGGCTGATCAGGATTCGATTGCTTCGTATTTCAGAGTTCTAGAGCAATTTTTCATTGTTTTTTTTAGAGGTATAAAAGAACATGGAAATTCAAAATCGCTTAATAATTTATTATTTTCAAATAATATTAAAAATAAAAAAAAAAAGAGAGAGAAAGAGAATGAGAGCAGAAAACGGAAAAAACAGGATAGTTGACAGCTGAGTGTCTCGTTCTCCTTGATGAAAAAAAAAAAAAAAAAAAAAAAAAAAAAAAAATTGAAACATTACCAAGCCACAACACTGCGTACAAATGATGTGACATCATGATTTTTATTAAATAAAGAATATTTAAAAAAAAATATATATATATAACGAAGGAAGTTTTTTGTATCTTGGCTTCGATCGTGCCTCCCTAAATGAAAAAAAAAACTCACGAACACTTTGTTCAGCAAAAAAAAAAAGAAAGAAAAAAAAATAAACAAACACACATACACCGAAACTCATGCACATGTGTGTTCTCTTATAATTGCAAACTAAGTACACGTAGAATATTTGTATTTCATTGGAATTTGGCAATAGTTGTACGGATAAGTCGAATGCATATTGAATTAATGAAAAATCAATAAATAATAATAATAATAATAATAATAATAATAATAAAAGACCCAAAGAAGGAACTACGAAAGAGTGGACACTTTTCAAATACGCAGATTATTGTATCATAACACCTTAGGATCGTTAATTATAACAGATTAAGAGAAAAATAAAATAAAATATGAAACAAAAAAAAAAGAAATCCGTGCAGAGAAGATGGAAAGCTTCGAGAAGTATCGTTTGCAGGCAAAAGCTTCGCGTTTCGGTAGTTAACCCCCCTGTCATTGTGCGAAAAAGAAAGAAATCCATGAAAACGAAATAAATAAAAGGAACAGGAAGAAACGAAAAAAAAAAAAAAACAATATTGTAAATTTGATCGCGACGTGAAGTATGAATTCGAATATGCAACGACCGATAATACGAAATTAGTAAATTGAGCGAATGAAAATGAAACAAAGGAAATACGACGAAAAATAATTTTATCTATCCGCGCTTGAAGAAATAATTATTTATTAACGTGAATAAAAATGAAATGAATCATGAATACGAAAAGGGAAAAGTATGAAAAGAGCGGAAAAGTGTGTCTCTCACCGGACATACACCGATAGCTGAAAATTCGACGCGAGCTCGAAAAGTTCCGTGGGTAAATTTGAGTGATTCATTTATTTAATACATTTTTTTTTTCTACAGAGATACTTTATTATTATTTGATCTTTTCCCCACGGTGGCTAAATCAAACTGCGTGCGCCAATAAACAGATAAAAAGCTGCCTTCCACTTAGAACTACGTGCCGTCTTCGAGTATACAAGTAATAAGGAAATAACAAAAAGCAAAAAGCAAAAACAAAGTGAAGAAAAAAAAGAAATTAAAACCATTGTTAAACGTTCTCTCACACTTACATCAGCTCTCTTCTTTATAATATTAACACAAAACCCAAAAAAAAAGCGATATATATAAATGGAAGAACATGATTATATATATATATATATATATATGTACACAAACACGAAGACAAGAAAAGTCGACGATGACGATATGTATTCCCCCATCAGCAAAAATGGTTCACACGCAAAAGCCCATAGAGATCGTGGATCATGTGAAAATCCATCGAACATTAATTTAAACGAAATAAGAAGAAAAAAAAAAGATAAGGAAAAAAAAAATTAAGGGGATACCAAAAGAGAAACAGGAGAAAACAAAAAGGAGAAATAA
Source organism: Venturia canescens (assembly GCF_019457755.1). Classification (NCBI taxonomy): domain Eukaryota; kingdom Metazoa; phylum Arthropoda; class Insecta; order Hymenoptera; family Ichneumonidae; genus Venturia; species Venturia canescens. The sequence goes on from NC_057426.1 coordinate 11,216,302, forward strand.
TTATTCTGAAAGGTGTTCTTTTCTAACCATGACCATAGATATTTGATATTCGCTTGCTGCTACATGAATTTTTCTGGCAACAGAGTAATAACTTTTTGTACGATGTTCCGCATAATAAAGTAAATATTATAAATACACATCTATACAATATAAAAGGAAACAACAATAGCAACAACAACAAAACATTCAATGAAAATAAAAACTATGAAATACGTACGTACAAATATATTGTTACATATATTTGGACGTGTGTATATAACGAGATAGTTAGATCGTTAATACAGATTAAAATGAATATTCAATTTTTAATTATAATTAATTGTTATTAATATAGAAGGAGAATTAATAATAATTAATTGAATTAAAGAGCAACAACAACACTGAAGTAAATATAAAGACGCGGGATTAATTGTAAGAAATTTTAGAGGTACGAGAGGAATAAGGAAAACAAAAAAATGGTAATTTGAAGATCACGAGGGGGCTGGTTGTATAAGTCGATAGTGAGATATATTAAATCCATGTAAAATTATAGTTACGCCGATTGTGTTTATCACACGATTGTATGCTTGCGTGCTGGTCGTATGAGAAAAAGTGAGAAAGAGAGAGAGAGAGAGAGAGAATGAGAGAATGATAACAAAGAAGTGTGTAGGTAAAAAAATTAAAAAATACATATATATATATAAATACAATATCCAACACGAGTGTAAAACGAACTTTGGGAGAAAAGAACGAATCTTATGAGTCACAGAGGATTGATAAAAGGAAGAAGAAAGAAAAAAGAGAGAGAGAGAGAGAGAGCGAGAGACACACACATTGTTGAAACATGACAATATAGAGGATTTAGATGAATTTTTGATTACCAGATAAGATCGAGTTCGGACGTTCCTCTTTCTTTCCCACATTGTTCTCTTGGAACATCGTACGATTATTGAAATAAATCGATAATTCATGCACGAGTTTCCATTATAATGGGATATAAAAATGAGAGATTGACGAATAAAATACGCGAACAATGTAAAATAGAGAGGCGAATATCCGAACTCTGTCGTATACCTGTGAATAGTTAACGGAAAGCACGTTGTTATTTAATAAATAATAATAATAATATTAATAATAACAATAATAATAATTTACAATCGACGTAAAAATGGAAGGTGTAAGGGATAAACACTAATATAATTAAAGAAAAAGAAAAAAATCACAATGATCGTAAATACGCCTGATTTATTAGGAATACCATCGAATCGTTTTCATCCTCGATTGTAATTTTTCTTTTTTACTCATTTTTACGTTACGTGGGTCAGCCTTTTTTATGAATTATTTCAAATTCGTGGACACGTTCCTCCTCATGATCTCAAGGGATTTCGTGGAAAATTGACAATGTAAAGGAAGTTGAGGGTTGATAATTTTTTGAAATTAAAAAAATATTACATTTGTCATTACTTCGTTACACTTGTTTCATCGATTGCTGCAAGTATCGAAAATCTCTAACTTTTCAACATTTCGACCAGATCGTGAGTAGGGTAAGAAATTGCTGTTGTACAAATACGAAAAAAATTTTTTAAATTTTTATTGCGATGTTGATAATAACATTTTCGAAACTATGACAATTCATAAAAAGTTTATTTTCATTTTTTAAATATAATACGCTCGCTTATGTTAATAATTTGATAAATTTTCGTCCACATTCTTCAGTAATAACAGCAACGTAAATACTTAAAAAAAAGTTGTGGACGTTCGCGATGAGATTATGCTAATCGAGTAAATTATGTTGATTTATTCGTTCTCGTGATTCATCTTTTCTGTTTTATTTTCTCTAAACATTTATTCATAATTGAGGAGTACGATTTTTCATGCTTTTTTTTCTCCACGTCTTTGTTCTATGATCTTTGAGACTGTTCATGTCTAACGAATTCAATGAGAACAACGCTTTGAAACTTCAAAATCACAAATTCCACTGTTTTTATGGTTTTTCCATCCACGAATTTCACAATTATTTTGATCATATAGGGAATCGTATATGATCGAATACGAATATCAAATGATAATCCAGTTCAGTCAATATTTTATTGATAATCGTTTCCTATCCATTCATCAATTCACTTTCCTCAAGCCTTGGTCGTTCCTCCATGGGTCTGTATGACCCACAGGGTTCCCAATCGCATAAACTTTGAAAAAATACATAATTTCTGACATCCATATCAACTTTAAACATTTTCTAAAATCCATGTTAATTCGTCGTCAAAAATTTCAGTTTTTACATGGAACCAAACGACTCAACGATGTACCAAGGCTTAGCAAGTAAATCAATTGCTTCTAAACGTACTCCAAACAAAACAAAAATTGAACAACATTCCCAAGCAAATATAATGGTCAGAGGAAACAGGAAATTTTTACATCAAACATTGTTTGTGGCACGAAACTCTGTATCAGTTCATTCGGAATTTTTTTTCCACTCTACCTACGATCGTGGCGAAGATGCATTTTTGGTAAGTGAGAAAAATTCAATGATCATCTGTCAAATTATTTTGTATCGTTTCGTACGTTACGATTTCAATGCGACGCAATTCTCTAACAACTTTGAAGAGAAATATAGTTTTTCATTCTCTAAGCCTAAACTCTCTGAATTAATGAAAAAAAAAGAATTCATTTAATTAGAAAATTAATTTCAGTGCAATTATCGTCAGCAGTCTTGACTATTGTTCTCGTTCGTTGTTTCGAAAAATCGTAATTTTTATTGGAGTTTCTGCCTTTCACTCACGTCCGAATATTTTGCAGTAACAATGTGGTTCGTATAATTCTCTCGAGCTACTCCGCCGACTTCTTGATTACTATTCTAGTGTAAAATTGATGAAGAAAGAAGAAATACTTTCTTTTAATACGACTTAATGTCCTTCATTAATTCAGGGGCGGTTTTGCCCTCCATGTTAGGCTTTGACTTAGGTTGAGCTGCTTCAAGTTCTCTGTAATTTTCCGGCACCGGATGCGGCCCCGGATTACTAAAACCGTTCGCCTTCTCTTGGACCTCTTTGAAGGACTCTCTTATGTTGTCAAGCGCTGCTCCGAGTCCGCTCTTTATTTGATTGAACTCCTGGGTAACCAGCGATAATCTTCCCAAAAGGAAATTCAAGTTTTCGTCGACTTCGGACATACGTTTCGTTATTTCTCCCACCTGAAATATCGAAGAATCCACTATATTACGAGTGTTTAAACGAAATACTCGAAACCAGATATCGTTCAACTGGTCCTTGGAAAAATTGAATTGCAACGCGTTTTTACATTTTTATTAGCTATCTGATCTAAATTTTGCTTCTATTTTTGTACACTATTCTATTTTTTATACACGAAGAGAATTAAATTTAAAAAATTCATGATATTATGGAAGCAAAAATGAGTTTTTCTATATATTAAATGACATTTATTGCTCCAAGTAGAAACTTTTACCAGAGTATTTAGTAAATTTCGACTATCTGCAATATTTACTATTGTAAAACTGAAAATTTCGCAAAATATTTGAGGTCTTATTTGCAGTGGGCGAAAAAACGTGATATTCTTGATTTTTTTCAATAAGAAAATAACTGTTTATGGGGAAAACTGTGAACGACATTAATTAAGACTTGTGTTCATGTACTTGTACAATTTTTTCCGTCAAAAAATGTCTCAAAATAACTCCTTTTTGAGCATCAGCAAGTATACATTCTTCAGACATTGTACTTGAAGAATATCTAATAAAAAAGTTTTCGATTTTTTCGCCCATCGCAAGTGTACGTAAGGCCTCAAAATTTTACAGTGCGTTACATGAACGAATACTTTTCGTCAACTCGTCCCCCCAGTCAAATATGTCACGGTAAATTTTACAGTGAATTTCACGCTAAACACTACCATTTAATTCTGTCCATGTATTTTTAAAAATTTTCCGTACTTTAGTGTCCTCAAATCTTCTCGTTTGTTGATTGTAATTATATTTCAAATAATTTCTATCAAAGAATTTCGTATAAACAGGGGTTCTCAGGTCCAATGAGTTGAAAAAAATGACGTTACCTTGCTCTCCATTCCACCCATTGTCGACGTTGTACCATTCACATAAGCCTCGTTTTGTTTGTGGAGTTTATCGAGAGCTTTAGCACTTTCTGTCATTTGCTGGTACATCACATTTATTTGTCGCCATACCTGTTGCAAAGGAATACAAATTTTCGATGCAATCAACGACTCACTGGTGGGCAAGTAAACAGAAAACGAACAAAAAAAAAAAAAAAAAAATCTGACGATGAATGAATATGGAAAAATTTCGTCAAGCAGCTCCATGCATATGAGAAACTTGATTTATTCGAATTAAAGGATTCTCATGAAAATTGATGAACTTGGACCTGGTTCATTTCTTGCTCCATCTTCGTAGTCAGATTCGCCACTGCACCGTTTTGATTGTCCATAATATCGTTCGATATCCCATCGAATCGTAGGTTCAATGTTTCGTTTATGTTGTTTCCTTGTGCTTTCACGAGGTCACCAACTTCGAGTAGAATTTGGTGAACTCCATACTCGACGCGTTTTTTCGTATCGAGAACGTGATCGGCCATTGAAACCATGACCGATTGGCCCTTCTCAAGACCGTGCAGCTCTTGATTTACTCGCTCAGCGTTATTCGACAAATCCAAACTAGATAAACGTGGAAAAATGAAATGATTACATCATTCAAAAAACAAGTATAAATTAAAAAAATGAAAGTGTACAGTCGATCTTTCGTTACCGCAATTCACTGACGGTGTCTTTCGTCTCGTCTTTGGACTGCATGACTTTGTCTTCGATACTAACGATTCCACGAGTTACGATGTCTTCTATAAAGTGTTTTGCTTCCTGCAGAGCAGACTGTGACTCGTTGTGCAAACTCTTCAGCTCGTTGGCACTGAAACGATAATGAGCAATAAAGAAATCGAATTCTTTGAGTTTTCATGGGGCTTTTATGGTCGAGGAAAACGCTCATAAATACATGGGTATTTGATGAATACGGTCGGTAGTGTCTTCCAGCAGTTCTTTGAGATTCTTCAACATTCGATTCTGCTCTTCGATCGCGGGCCTCGGATCTGGAATTACTTTTTCAGGTATTTCCCTCGATCGTTTATTAGCCTCGTTGAAAACTCTCAAGGAATCCTCGATGTCACCGAGTCGTGCTCCGATTTTGTTTATCTGACATGTTACAAAAAATTCATTTCGATTTTTCTATAATCGCGCCTTTTTCTCAGTTTCGTTTTTCCTTTCCGTCTACATTTTTTCCCCACAAACAATCCTTGTTCAGGGAGTAACGAAAGATTCATTGTCGGTAAAAAATTGACGATTTACCGTTCGCGAACTCCGATGGAGGATCGGAGTGAAAAAGAGACGAGCGATACTTTCGAAGCTACGAAAACTCCAAGAATACTTTTATCTTCGTTATTCTCTCGGGGTATCTAACTTTCACGGATTTTCATGGGAGTCTTTTGGAAAAATTGATTTATCTTTTATCTCAAATTCTGTAAAAGGAACTAAAAAAAGACTTCGGTGTAAGTTTTTTCGACATAAGTTTATTTTATGATTGAAAGTTTTCATTTGTGTTGATTGTTTGTGAAAGATTTGTTGAAAAGAAGAAAATGTGAGGCAACTTTCTTTGGCTTTGGAAAGAACCAAGCGAGCAAGTGATTTTCGTTCGAAAAAATAGTGCTTTTCGAATAATTTTTATGTGATAATAATATCATTCATACTTCGTCGGAGACGACTTGAATTTTGTCTCTCTGCGATGCTGAATCGTCCTTCAGCTTGACGGAAATAGAGTCCAGATCGAATTCCAATCTCGCTACTTGCCCGCTTATCGAAGTTTCAGTTTTATTCAATTTGGCGATTATCATATCGGAAGTTTTGTCGTTTTGAGAGGGCGGTTGCATCATGGGCACTGGACGACTATGAACTTCGGATAATTGTGCCTTGATACCACTCAACCAACCGTCTAAACGATTTTCCAAGTTTTCCAACGTATCAGTAGTCTTTTGTATTTGTATCCTCTCCCGTTCGTCTCTCTGCAAATATTTTCCCATGAATAATACGACGAAGAATATTTTCTTTCTCATTCCAGCCGAACTTATCGGTTTCTAACTATTTCCAAAGAAAAATATTGCCATTGAGTGCCTTCTTTATTTTCTGTTGCTTCTATGCGGCTCGAAACTTTCGAAAATTTTTGCTTCCAAATATAATTCCAAGTGCAAAAACGTACAAGCGCGACTTTCTTTAAGGCCATTTATGCACTTGCGATGGGCGAAAAAATAGAAATTTTTTTTATTACATACTCTTCAATTACAATGTCTGAAGAATATTCTCACCAAATTCCATAAAGATCGGAGCATCAGATTCGTAGCGATTTTTTCGAGCCCGGTGCGCGGGGTCGGCTGATACTTGAATCTTTAAACGCGGTTATCTCAGAATCGTCTTTTTTGAAAAATACCTTTGCGCTAGACACGATTACTAAAAAGCTATTAATCCGATCCGTACCAAATAAATGCCACTTATTTATTATAATAATAGCCCAGGCCTGGACGAAGGATTTCGTATTTTGTTTTGGAAAGAAAATAATTGTAACAAAAAACCGAAAAGTTTAGCACCTCAAAAAATGAATTTTTTGTTAAAACTCTCGGCATTTTTTTTTAAATCAATATTTTTTGCAAATCCTTCGTTCAGGCCCAAGCTACTATTATAATAAATAAGTGGTTTTGATGCTCAAAAAAAAACTGATGCTCAAAAAAAGGTGCTACTGAAATACAGCTTGGGTTGGGCCATTTTGAGAAATTTTTTGATAAAAAAAATTGTACAAGTACACGAACACATGCACTGAATGCACAAAAAAATTTTTAAAATCACGTTTTTTCGCCCGGTGCAAGTGTATATAAGGCCTTAAAAAATATTGACCTGCAATATCGACTGTTCGATCCCATCGATTTTTTCATCGAGTTTATTAAGATGAGACTTCAACGCGTCGACCGATGATATTCTCTTGGACAGTAAACCAATAGCTTTTTTCATTTGTTCGCCGAGCTGACGTTCGCGGACTTCGTGTCTTTCGAGTTTCTCCGTGTTCTCTCGCATCATGTGAACGAGACTGAGCATTGCGTCTTTTATGTCTTCGTGTCTTTGGGAAAAAGTGAAAATAAAATGAGTGCAAGATTATGATGAACGATTCTCAAAAGGCATTGCTCAATATTAATCACGAATCGAAGACCCTCGATCGCTAAATGACGACGATTCTTCTTAAAACTTACGTGATTTCTCTCGAGTAAGAAAAACTGCAGCATATTGCGAGTATGAGGGCAGTCACAGCGCAGAGCCTCATTTTTCAGTGGACGCGAGCAAGACGAGCGTCGTTCACCAAGTGTTTATACACTGAAAGAAATCTAAAAAGTAGAATATTCCTTTGTTTAAAACGAGTGCAAAGCGCTGATATCAAATATCCTGAGATCAAATATTACGAAACTCGATAACAGAGCAATTTCAGTAATTGTATATATAAAAGTGCACGATTAAAAATCACTTTTTCCTCGTTTTATCAAAACGAATCTATTTTCAATGCGATTACCATAAACGATCGACGAGAAAATAAAAAATATCACTAATTCTACGTAAAATAGACGAGCTACGAAGATTAGCTTCAGTAAAAACGTTTCTTCGTAAGACACATAACCGAGCAACACGATACGTATGAAAATGTTTCATGAAAGAAGAAGAAGAAGAAGAAGATGGGTCGAAGAGTGCCACGAGTGTAACGCCTCCTTCAAGTATTCACAAACACACGCGCACGCAGGCCCCTACAAAAATTCACTCGAACTAATCAGAGTATGTGCGAAAGTTTGTGTAGTCGATTTACATACAAAATATATATTCAATAACCCACAGTGTTGGAGATAAGAAGTTACGGGGGTCGTTGAAGATGACCCGTTTGAAAGAAGAGAGCGTTCTTTCCCCGAGCAGCACACTGCCAATCGAGTGTATTATCGCTACTACGATTTTTCGCTAATAGGAGAGGAGCGAAGAGAGGGCTCATAAATGAGTCTTTTTTTATTTAACATTTGTGAGACACTGGTCAAGTGTTTTGAGCATTTTCTGTTGGCGAACGAGTCGTGAAAGATAAAGAAACACAAAAGAAAGAAGAAAAGTGGATGGCTTTGAAGTTCTTCGAAATATTTTTCTCTTTGGCTTTTTCCAACTTAGTTCCTTCTTACTTTTTCATCTTCTTTCCTCTTCTAGGATTCATCGTATCAAAGGTCTTTGCACTCTGCACTCCAGCCAAGATAGAACAAGAAGTAGGAGAGTGAGAGAAAAAATTATCTAGACCTGAATGTATTCAGCGAAATTAGTCCATGCTATTTAACCATCGCCTCGT